>NW_026691844.1:923818-1223818 GCF_020826845.1 Diceros bicornis minor | reverse complement strand
CCCCTGCACAGCCTCCTGCAGGAGACGAGGAGGCAGCTGAGACCCCTGCCTCCGTGCTGGGACAGACATCTCCTGCACAGACTCCCGCAGGACTCCAAGAGGCAGCTGAGGCCTCAGCCTCTGTGCAGGGAGAGCCATCCCCTGCACAGGCTCCTGCAGGAGAACAGGAGGCAGCTGAGGCCCCAGCCTCTGTGCAGGGAGAGCCATCCCCTGCACAGTCTCCTGCAGGAGAACAGGAGGCAGCTGAGGCCCCAGCCTCTGTGCAGGGAGAGCCATCCCCTGCACTCTCTCTGGCAGGAGACCAGGAGGCAGCTGAGGCCCCAGCCTCTGTGCAGGGAGAGCTATACCCTGCACAGTCTCCTGCAGGAGACCAGGAGGCAGCTGAGGCCCCAGCCTCTGTGCAGGGAGAGCCATCCCCTGCACAGCCTCCTGCAGGAGAACAGGAGGCAGCTGAGGCCCCAGCCTCTGTGCAGGGAGAGCCATCCCCTGCACAGGCTCCTGCAGGAGAACAGGAGGCAGCTGAGGGCCCAGCCTCTGTGCAGGGAGAGCCATCCCCTGCACAATCTCCTGCAGGAGACAGGGAGGCAGCTGAGGCCCCAGCCTCTGTGCAGGGAGAGCCATCCCCTGCACAGCCTCCAGCAGGAGAACAGGAGGCAGCTGAGGGCCCAGCCTCTGTGCAGGGAGAACCATCCCCTGCACAGTCTCCTGCAGGAGAACAGGAGGCAGCTGAGGGCCCAGCCTCTGTGCAGGGAGAGCCATCCCCTGCACAGCCTCCAGCAGGAGAACAGGAGGCAGCTGAGGGCCCAGCCTCTGTGCAGGGAGAGCCATCCCCTGCACAGCCTCCAGCAGGAGAACAGGAGGCAGCTGAGGGCCCAGCCTCTGTGCAGGGAGAGCCAAGCCCTGCACAGGCTCAGGGAGGAGAACGAGAGGCAGCTGAGGCCCCAGCCTCTGTGCAGGGAGAGCCATCCCTTGCACAGGCGCCTGCAGGACACAGGGAGGCAGCTGAGGCCAATCTCTGCGGCCTGGGAGAGCTGGCTCAGGACCCTCCCTCATTAGCACCTCCAGTCCCACCTGTTCCACCTACTCCCTTACCACCAATTTCCTTCCCCATCCTCCTAATTGTGTTTCTCTATTTCTTGGTTTCTTTCATTGATTTTTTTTTATTGTTTATATCTTGATTATTTAAAATAAATTTCACTTTCATCTTTTAACAGTTTACTGTTTTTCATTTTAAATTGTACACTTCATGAGCATTAAGTACATTCACAATGCTGTGCAGCCATCACCTCTGTATGCGTTTAGAGTATTTCATTCTCCAAAAGAACACCCTGTTCTAAAAGCACTCACTCCCACTTTCTCCCTCAGGCCCTGGCAACCCCTAATCTGTTTTCTGTCACTGTTTCCTTTTTTTTTTTAAATCTGTTCAGGATGTTTCCTATAAGTGAAATCATGCCATAGGTGGCCATGTGTTTTCTGCCCATTTATTTTCGCACGGCCTGATAGGTTTTCCTTTTCTGTTTTTATTTGAAATAGAATTTCTCTAATTTGATAGGAAAATCCCAGATGGAGTCTAGATTTGATGTATCAAAGAAAGCCCTTTTGGTAAATATGTGCATAATCTTGGGGTACAGACTGCTGTTCTAAGTGCGACACCAAAGCCAGAAGCCACACACGAAATGCGTTGCTCTTCCTGCAGCCTAAACAAAAACAAGAAAGGGTAGAAAGCTGGAAAGACAAACCAAGAGGCAGCTGAGGCATCAGCCTCCAAGCAGGGAGAGCCATCCCCTGCACTGGCTCCTGCAGGAGAACAGGAGGCAGCTGAGGCCCCAACCTCTGTGCAGGGAGAGCCATGCCCTGCACAGGCTCCTGCAGGAGAACGAGAGTCAGCAGAGGGCCCAGCCTCCGTGCAGGGAGAGCCATCCCTTGCACAGTCTCCTGCAGGAGACAGGGAGGCAGCTGAGGCTACAGCCTCTGTGCAGGGAGAGCCATCCCCTGCACAGGCTCCTGCAGGAGATCAGGAGGCGGCTGAGGGCCCAGCCTCTGTGTAAGGAGAGTCAAGCTCTGCACAGGCGCCTGCATGAGACAGAGAGGCAGCTGAGGCCAAATTCTGAGGCCTGGGAGAGCTGGCTCGGGAACCTCCCTCATTAGCACCTCCAGTCCCACCTGTTCCACCTGCTCCCTTACCACCAATTTCCTTCCCCATCCTCCTAATTGTGTTTCTCTATTTCATGGTTCCTTTCATTGCTTTTTTTATTGTTTATATCTTGATTATTTAAAATAAATTTCACTTTCATCTTTTAACAGTTTACTGTTTTTCATTTTAAATTGTACACTTCCTGAGCATTAAGTACATTCACAATGCTGTGCAGCCATCACCGCTGTATGCGTTTACAATATTTCATTCTCCAAAAGAACACCCTGTTCTAAAAGCACTCACTCCCACTTTCTCCCTCAGGCCCTGGCAACCCCTAATCTGTTTTCTGTCACTGTTTTGTTTTTTTTTTAATCTGTTCTGCATGTTTCTTATAAGTGAAATCATGCCGTAGGTGGCCATGTGTGTCTGCCCATTTCTTTTCGCACGGCCTGATAGGTTTTCCTTTTCTGTTTTTATTTGAAATAGAATTTCTCTAATTTGATAGGAAAATCCCAGATGGAGTCTAGATTTGATGTATCAAAGAAAGCCCTTCTGGTAAATATGTGCATAATCTTGGGGTACAGACTGCTGTTCTACGTGGGACACCAGAGCCAGAAGCCACACACGAAACGCGTTGCTCTTCCTGCGGCCAAAACAAAAACAAGAAAGGGTAGAAAGCTGGAAAGACAAACCACAAACCGGAATGTATTCCTCATGACACAAGGCCAGGGAAATGTTACGCATCCTTGTGGTCCAAAAAAACACTCGAAAGTCAGAGTTTTAAAAAGAGATAAAGAGCAAACACATTCAACGCCAACGAGAGGTGATACACAGGGGCAGCATGTGTCAGAGATGCGCGAGCTCCCCGAGGAGGAGACGCGCACATGGAGACACTGTGGAGAGGGCACTGGGCCCCATCAGACGGGCTGGGTTCCAGTGTGGTGACGACCAGACCTGGTGACAATGTGAGGAAGCAGAGGCCCCAGTAGACCCCTAGAGACAAGTGTGAAAGGACACTCCTCTCTGGAGACCAACCTGCAGGACCCATCGCAGTCCCCAGGGGCACGCCTGTGCTGGCGGTACTGATCCCAGGACTTCATCCCACAGAAATTCCTGCCCAACTTTTCAAAGATGTATTTTCCAGACTATTCATCACAGCACTGGTTGCAATAGCAAGCAATTGGAAGGAACGCTACTGTCCATGGCGAGGCGATGGGATCCATCCGTCCCATCTGTAAGACCACTAATATGTGATATCAGCCAGAAGACATGCATCTAGGAACATGAATCTGTGTGTGAGAGAGCGACAGAGACAGACAGAGAAAGAGAGAGACAGAGCCAGAGAGATACGCACCAAATCATCCATGGGGCTCACCTCTGGGGATGGGAATTGCCACTCGCTTCTCTTCTCCTTTAGAGGCCTGCGTGATGTTTCAACTTGATAGAATGTGCCTCTATTCCTCTTATAATTCTAACAAGATTAAAATCACATGTTAATGTTATCCATTTATCACTCATCTTTGGACTGAAGTACATTATTTCGTTTTTCTTTGTAAAGGTTTTTATTACAAAGACAATGTACGTTAATTACAGGAAAAGAATGAATTCTAAGGGAATTAAGAATTAAGTGGAAACTGAGGAGTGCCCTTAACAGGCAGTGTTCACCGTTTCAGTCCTTTGCCTTTGTATGCACGTGTGTGTGCACGTGTGTGCATGTGCCCATTCAGCTGTGTGCATCTGTATGCACATGGGTATGTCTATGTGCAAGTGTGTGTGGGTGTGCACTTGCGGCTATCGTGTGGGAAGGACTGCAGGGAGTGTGCTCTTCTGGAACCTGATTTCCCCAGGGCTGGACCCTGGCCAGTCAATCCTCTTCCTCCTCTGCGTCGGCCTCAGAATTGCCTAAGAGCCTCTGCTGGGCAACACGGATCATTTCTGATTTTTCACTCCCGTCATCGTGCTGAAAGGAACACCTGCATCCATAAATCTCTACTTCTTTAGGACCGATCCCTAGAGGCGGAGATTCTGGCTCATACTGTAAACGTGATGTTAAGGTGTTGGTCACAGTCTCTGACACCCAAGGTCTCCTTCTACCCTGTGATCTTGTTTGGGAACAGGGAGTCCAGAGACCCTGAAACAGAGACCTGAGGGAGGGAGGGAGAAGGAGGAGCAGCTAGGATGCAGGGGATGAAGGTACCTGGGGTGACCTGCCCAGCTGGAAGGCCTCGCTCCTGTTGCTTCTGTCCCTCCCACTCCCCTCACCCCTGGCCCCGCCCCTAACACACCTGACCCCGCTTTGGCCTTGCCCATGCCCCTCCTGCTCCCTAACTCACCTGAGCTGAGCAGCCTGGCCTGCCATCCAGGACAGATGATGATGAGGGTCTGGACACTCCTGCCTGCTCCCTCTCCCTCCAAGCAGAGAGCCCCATCCTCAGTCAGGAAAGTACATCTAGGTCAGTGCAGTGAGTCACAGGGACCTCCTTGAACATGCTCCCTCCAGGGGGAGTTCTCAGTTGCAACAGCAGGACCCACTTGAGCTTGTGTGAGCAGAAGTGACTTTTACAAGACAGAGTGGAGGTGTCATAGAAGGTGCCAGAAGGTCAGAGCACGGGGCTAGAGGCTTTGGAGAAGGTCATCGTGCCCAAAGCACACCTCAGGGTTTTCCAGGAGTGATGGCTGCCTCAGGCACTGTGCCAGCCCCAGCCCACATATCCAGCACATTCAGCCTCTGCGATGGAGGGGCCCTGCTCAGTGGGGATGAGGGAGAGAGCCCTGGTGACCTCGGAGAGGCACTGCCATTGGAGCCTCGGTTTCCTCCCCTGTGAAGTGGGGTGACAGCCGACCTTTCATGGTGGTGTCAGACAAGTTCGCTGAGGCTGCACCTGGAGCGCCCTGCACCTTCTCAGATCTCAACAGCTGCTAGCTCTAATGAAGAGGAATCAAGAGAGGAGAGATGGGGCTGGGTCCCGGATCCCCACCTGGCTGGCTGACTGCCGTGGGACAAGATGGGGTGGAGAAAGGCATTCCAGAGGAACAGCGGAGTCAGAGCGAGTAGGGCATGCCTGGTGGGAGATCAGAGTGGGCAGAGGCAAAGGGCCCCAGGGGGCTCTGAGTGGGGTGACATCAGCAGGAACAGCTCGCGGTGATGAGCACTTACCGGGGCCTCTGTTCTCCTCTTGAGCTATCTCCTTGAATCCTCCCCACAACTCCTTGGGGGAGGAGCAATTATTGTCTTCATTTCACTGATGAGGAAACTGAGGCTCAAAGAGACTTGCCCCCTCTGTGCCCTGCAGAGTGGCAGAGCCGGGATTTGAACCCAGTGCCTCTTAGACCCCTTGGGCCTGCCTGAGAAGGGCTCCCCCATGCTGAGAGAGGGACCTCTTTTCCCTAAAGTTCTGAGAACTTTTGGTCCTGATGCCCAGAGAGACCTCACTCTGCGGGGGGATAGGCTGGTCCTTGCTACTGGGAGAGCCCACAGCGCCCACAGCTGGCCATTCCCCGGCCACCATACCCAGCCCCAGGCAGACGGAGTGGCCCTGTCCCTTTAGTTCAGTGATGGCTGGAGGCCAGAAGGGTGCAGGCCCCAGGGAGGCCAGGACCCCTGAGCCCGAGGAGGCCACAGTGCAGGACAGTGGTTTGGAATGATCCAAAGTCAGAGAAACAGGGGTCCTAGTCCCTGCTCAGCCTCTTTCTAGCTGGTGATGCAGGTGAGGCTCTCAGCCTCAGTTTCCCCATCTGTACAATGAGGAAATAACTTGGCCTCCTGATGGGCTGTTGGGAGACTTCCCTGAGGAATTGCTTGAGCATCTCTAGCCTGGTGCCCGGAGCGTGTTAAGAGCCCCCTGCCAGGCAGTCACAGTGGTCCTCCAGGGCGCAGGGTCTGGGAAGTCCCTCCTCAGGTTCCCTTCCTGCTGCTCTGCTCCCGGGAACATTCAGCATTGTTTGAAGAGGAGCTGAAGAAGATCCAGGACCACACTGTGTTGCAGGTGACGGAGGCTCAGCGCTGGGAGGACAGCTGGACATGCTCCACGCCACCGTCCAGGGCTTGTGCTGTGACCCGCTGTGAGCCCCCCACAGATAAAGGCTCCTCCTGTGTGGATCCAGCTTCTGTGGTTTACTCACTTATTGCTTCATTCACCCAGTCATTCCTTCACTCATTCCTTCACTCACTCACTCCTGCACTCATGTACTCATTCATGCATTCGTTCATTGTTTCACTCACTCATTCAGCCAATACGTTCTGGTCCCTGCCGTGGGCTGAGCACTGTAACTTCACCAGTGAGTATGACCCCACGTGGTCCCTGCCCACCTGGAGCTCACATCCACTGTGTGACCTGAAAGAGGGCTGTCCCTCGGGTTAGCAGGGGTGATGAGCACCAGGAATCCACTTCTGAAAATAGAGGCCACCCATGCAAAGAAAAGAACGGAGAAAACCCATGCTTGGCACTTCATCGACCAAAAAAAATAATTAAAAGTTAAGAAAAATAAAGATATCCTACATTTAACAAAATGTGGGTTCTAATCACAAGTGTGCACTCATTCCGACAGCCAATGAGAAGTAATCCAGAGTGGACTGGGTATTGTAACACATTCTTCCGGCCAATAATAGCATTTCAGTAAACATGTTCCAGGGCCTCATGATTTTCCTAAGGCCTCTGTGATCCTCCAACACTTAAATCTTTCTCCTTGGAAGCGTCTGTCCTGTCCCCCTCCTTGTCGAATGGCTCTTCCACTGTCCGGGGGCCTACCCTGCACGGCCACACTCGTCAGCGACTCTCCACGTTGTGTGGACAGGCTGCCCGCGTTCCTCCCGCAGCCTCGCGAGCTCCTGTTGCTTTGGCAAGGTTGGGGTTTTCCCTGGGTGATCAGCGGGCGTCCTTCTTTGCAGCGGTGTGCGTCTCCCCACGCTGCGTCTCCTCTGACGACTCCGGGAGGCAGGCCTGTGTCCCCATCTCACAGGTGAGGAAGCTCAAGTCCAGAAGGCTGGACGGCCTGCTCCACGTCACAGCCAGCGTGCAGCCTCCGCAGAGTCTGGGCCCAGAGCAGACCAGGACGTAGGGCGAGTGGTTTGTCTGCAGGTGAGGGAGGAGGCCCGAGGGAGGCCATGGGGAAGGGAGCCTGGAGGAGGAGCGCCAGGGCGGGGCCTGACGAGGGAGCACTGAGGTGAGCATCCATCCTAGTCCTGTCGGGAGACGAGATCCCACCGGACTGGCTCTGTGCCCGTGGGTGGAGGGTTTACCCCGGGTCGTGAAGGCTTCTGTGCTACAGGCTGGCACAGGCTCGCAGGAGAGGAAGCTCCCGGTGCAAGAGAGAGCCCTCAGGCAGAGAGTGGATGCAGGTGCTCCAGGGGGACACTGTGGGCCTGCTGGGGACTGGCTCCCAGGGACTGCAGGGACTCAAGTGGGCTGAGGGAACTGAAGGGCAGCAGCAGCAATGTCTGCAGCGGGGGCCTGCACACATGTCCCACACGTATGCCCCCAGAAAGGCTGCTCTGCATCGCATTTCTCCTCCCAGATGCGTAGTTGGCCCAAACCGCCCCTCCACTCCACACTCCCAACTCCTTTCCACTCGTCTCAGGTTACTAGAAATTCAGAATATTTTAGTTGGTGTTGGAGCCCAGAGACTTTTGTTTGTCCTGCCCATGTTCTAACATTGCTGGCTTTTTAAAGATCTCAGGGCTTTGACTCCAAAACAGCAGGATGATGAGGATCCCAGAGAGCTTTCTGGAAGCAAGACTTTACGCTTTGCAATACTGCCATCCCACCAGCTCTTCTCAAAATCCCTCCAGGACACAGACTCACAATCTTGGGTCCTCAGATTGCTGAAAGGATGCGCCTTCAGAAAGTGATCGGCGTGGGTCGGCAGGACGCACCGAATGGTTGAGTGAGGAGTTCAGCCAATCCTCTTCCCGGAAAGCCATGATCACACCGGACGTGCTGTCAGAAAACAAGCTCTGGGAAGAGACCAAAGACATACAACCAACTGAGGAGCATGTGAAGCTGAGGGAAGAACAGTGAGAGTCGTGGTGTTTTTGCCCAGGGCAGGTCCCGTCCCCACCCCCTCAGTGTGACGGCCCTGTGAGCGGCGCAAGCCTGAATGGGGGTGGCTTCACTGTCAGAGGTTGCCCACTTGATGTCGCCATGCGTGGGCAAAGCCCGGCCCCTAAGCATTTCTGGAAACAGTAGCCATCTCAGTGGCAAGCTGACGTGGAAGGTCAACTTTGCAGCCGCCTGAGGTTGGATCTAGAACAGAGCAGCGAATCAGCCAGGAAGGTGAGACGGACAACCACACAATGAGACAGACACAGCGGCCTTGATGGGCTGCACGTAACCCCAGGGGGTCTGCAAGGTGGTGTGGTTGTGCAGGCCTGTGCTCAATCAGGTGAGACCAGGAGATGGGCATTGTGGGGATGCTTAGAGACCTGCCCCCAGCCTAGGCCCTGCCCCCAGGGGTTGCTGCCTCCCAGGAAGTCCAAGTTGACTGAGGGGACAATGCCCAGCCCTGTCGAAGGTCCCTGTCCACTCTGGGGCTCCCATGGAGAGAGGCCTTCCCACCTGGAAACTTCTCCCCAGGTCTTCTTCAGAGGCTGAAACGAGGTGCTCTCAGAGCAGAGAAGATGGTGAGCAGTGAGGAGAGGCTCCTGAGGAGTCGGCCCTCCTGGGGAAGGAAGCAAATGAGCTGGGAGGGTGGAGTGGTCCCTGCCTGCTCTGGCCTCAGCCCCCTCAGTGTACATCTCCCTCCTGGAGGGGACAGGAGCCCAGGGAACCCGGGAGAGCACACCCGGGCCGCGATGAGCAACACTCCCAAGGAGGAGGATCTGAGCTCAACGCAGGATCAGCCCAGGTAGGAAGGGAGCCTTTCGCCACCAGGACACTCGAGTCAAGGTCAGCGTGCCCCTGCAGGGATGATGAGCTCCCTGCCTGTTCTATACGTCCCTGTGGACCACTGACTGCTTAGGGACTGGCTTCTGACCAGCAGACCCAGCACAAGTGACAGGACGACCCTTCCCAGATTCCATCACCGAGGCTGTCATTCTCTCTCACTCGCTCTCTTGTGTTCCCTCTTCCCTCTCCCCTTGTTCCCCTCTCTCAGTCTGTCTAACCCCTGGACCTGGGGACATACATGGACGTCCTGAGCTCCCCTATGCAGAGGCCCACGCAGAAGAAAACCAAGGGAGTGCCCTGGCCAACAGACAGAAAGGAGCCAGGCTCTCAGTGAAGCTGATCCTGACCGAGCCCACAGGAGTAAGCTTGACAGCACATCTCACCCTGGTCCAGCCTCAGTGGAGGCCACAGCCCCAACCTGGAAGTCGTCATGAGCAGAGGCTCCAGCTCAGTTGTGCAGGATTCCTGGTCCACAGAGATGGAGAGAGAGTGAATATTTGCGGTTTACAGATGCAGGGTGGGGAGCAGTGTTGTCAGAGAGGAGGAGACACCTCACACCATCTCCCAGTTCCCAGGTCTGGCCTGCCCTTCTCCCTCCTCTCCCCTCCAGGTTCTCTGCAGCCACAGTGCCCACCTCTCTAACCTCCTCTGGCCAAACTCACTTCTGCCTGGGTGTCTCCACACCAGCAGTGCCTTCTCCCTGGCACGCTGATCACAGGTGAGTGCAACGCTGGGTCCTCATGTCATTCTGGTCACAGCAAATGTCACCTCAGTCAGGCCTTTCAGACCCTCCTACCCAGTGAGACCCCAGCCCTCCCTGCAGGACACTCTTTATTTTCATTCCAGTTCATGCTCTTCTCTTTCACGTGTCTCTGATTTTGTGCTTTTGTCCATCTGCCTCTAGACTGAGCTCCTGGTGGGCAGGGACCACTGGGTAGATTTCAGCACCACCCTTGGGCCCACCAGGGCTCCCGGCCCAGGGTGATGGCTTGGCACATAGCTGCCGAATGAACAAATAGGGGCATCTTGGAACCCTCCTTCCTGCTTTTGCTCCACTCAGTCGGTGAAGAGGAACACTAGTAATAGGAAGTGCAAGTGGGTCCTGAGGCAGGCGGAAGGTCAGCATGACTTCTGCATGAATCCTCCTTTCCCCAAATTGCTCCAGCAAAGCTCAGTGGGCACCACTGACACAGGAGGCTGCCACCTGATGGCCAGCACAGGAACTGCAGCCTCAGGCAGGGACAGCACAGCACCAGGCAGGCATGTATTTCTGGTGGAGAAATGCCTATCCAAACGCATTGCCCATTTTTCATTGTGCTATTTGTATTTTATTGTTGAGAGGGGAGAATGTATTATATATTCTCAATAGTAGACTTTTATCAGATATGTAAAGATCTGTAAACATATTCTCCCCTTCTGTGAGTCGTCTTTTCGCTTTCTTGATCGTGTCTTTCAACGCACTCAAGTTTTACTTTTCATGAAGTTTAATTGATCTGTTTTCCCTTGGTTGCTTATGTGTTGGGTGCCACAATTACAAAAACATTGCCTAATCCAGGGCCATGTTTTCTTCCAAGAGTTTTATAGTTTTAGGTCTTACATTTACATCTTTGATGGTAAGAAGATGTAACATTTTTGTATATGGTGTGAGGTAGGGGTTCACCTTTATTCTTTCACATGTGGATATCCACCTGTCCCAGCACTACTTGTTGAAAAGATTATTCCCTCCTCATTGTCTTGGCATCTCAAATAATTCTAGAATCTGTGGTGGTTGCAGGTGGTGTGACTTACAGTTCCTTAGAATTTTTCTTTACATGAAGGTTGCTTTTCTCTGGCCTTGTGGACTTGTACCCACTGCATATGTAGACTGATCATTAGCGAAATAATCATATCAGGTATTTGGACTAGTTTTTCCTTTGCTTGCGGTGGGTATGTAAGTCCACACCCTGTTACTTCCTGATGGCTGGGTGGACCACATTGCACCATTGTTCTGGCCTGGATTATCGCTGTATCCTTCTAACTGCTTTCTCTGCCTCTATATTTGACCCGCAATCTATCCTCAATGCACCAATTGGAGTGGCCCTTTAAAACCAGATGTCACACCCTGACATTGTGAAATCTCTCAAGGGGCTCTCCATTTCTCTCAGGGGGAAAGTTCAAGTCCTTATGATGGACCTCAAGCCCAATACAATTGGTCCCACACTCTCTCTGACATCATCTTTGGCCAGTCATCCCCTGTACCATTTGCTCCAGTCCCTCTGCCCTCCATTATGCTCCTGGTACATGCCAGGCACTCTCCCACCTGTAGACTTGTACTCTATGTTCCTTCCACTTGGAATCCTCTTCCACATGATGATTTCATGCCTCATCTTCTTCACTATCTTTAATTCTGTGTTCAAATGTCATCTTCATGAGGCTGTATTGACCATGTCATTTAAAATATAAACTATCCTCTTGTCCTGACACTCCCTATGCAACTTGTTCCCCTTTCATTTTTCCCCTTAGCACTAACACCCTATAAAATAATATATAATGATAAGAATCAGTGTTCAATCAGGACACGGAAACCAACCAATAGCTTGAGCAGGGACAGTTTATATAATGAACAATTAACCATAAACCTTTAAAGGGAACTATAGAGAATAGCCCAGAATTACAGTAGAGTAGTTAAGAAAGAAACAAATTTGGGAGAGGACCCCCTCGCCAAGGCTGCCTTCAGGCCTTGTTGGAGAAGGAATGATTGCAGCACAGGGATGGTGGAGAAGATTGTCATGTTTCCCAAGGCCAGTACCAGTCCCTGGTCAGGGCAGAGCTCAGCAGGTAGGGAACAGCAGGCTGAGACTGGCAAACAGGAAAGCCCTGTCCCCTCCCCGGGGCAGGTAGGCTGCGGCTGGGATGCCTACTGGATTCACTGGGATTCCACTTGCAGCGGTGCCACTCATTCTCCTTATTAAGCCATCCAAGGGGATCCACTGAATCCACTGTGGATCACCCACTGTGGGTGAGTCCATGTAGACACCCCTGAATTGTGCCACTGCTGGTTGTACTGCAGGAGAAAGAAAAAGAAAAGAATGGAAGCACCCTGGAATTAGGATGGAAGGCCCTTTGTCCTAAACCTTCTCTGACAAAAGCTTAACCCCTGCCAGGTGCAAAAGAGAAATGTCTACTGGGTGCAGCTCCATTATTGCAGAACAGACAATAGAGGGCAACACTCTGATGTTGTTACACAGGGGCAATCCATTGATAATTGGCACCATAATTCCCTTATTATTTTGTTTATGTATTCCATGTTTTTACTTCCAACTTGCCTCTATTGCTTTATTTGAAGTAAGATTTTGAAGACAGCATATGCTTGTATCAAGGTTTCTAAAAAAAGGTATTTTGACCCCCCAAAATGCCATTATTAGATCAAAACAACAGAAGAATTAAAAGTACAAAGTAGCTATACTATCAGTATATGCCTTAAGTAAATAGTTTACTGTCAAATTCCTCTTATATAAGAAAGCACCATGCAGTTTCATTTTAATGATGTTAGCCTCAATAATCTAGTATAATAATAAACTCCTTTGTAATGAGTAACTATATAAAATGAAGTTACAATAATTTACAATTTACGTCTGTGACATGACCCAACTACTCTCTACAAGCACCACTGAAATCTTGATTGATGCTTGGCTACCTTGTTCTACTAGAACTAACGGGAATATTTCACTGCCAACAAATTCTGTTTACCTACTGTGTAGTTTATAAGGGTTGAATTCTTCTCTACTTGAAAATCACCATTTTCATCTCTCCATATGGACACCTGTTTATTGGCAGATAGCTTTGCAGCCAGTATAGTTTTTTTCAGGAGAGTCTTATATAAGAAGTCATAAAATATGAGTATAAATAACTTACACTTAGGCAATTTTTCTTTTTCTTTTTTTTTCCCTGCTTGGAAAGATTTGCCCTGAGCTAACATCTGTTGCCAATCTGCCTCTCTTCTTTCTCCCTTCCCAAAGCCCCAGTACATAGTTCTATATTCTATGTGTAAATCCTTCTAGTTCTTCTACATGAGCCACTGCCACAGCATAGTCAATGAGAGACGAGTGGTGTGTTTCGCGCCTGGGAACTGAACCTGGGACTCCGAAGCGGAGCGTGCCAAACTTTAACCGCTAGGCCATCAGGGGTTGCTCCAGGAAATTTTTCTAGAAAAATATTGGAATCAAGATGTATGATTTATTTCTAAAAATTTCATAACATACTTTAAAACATGAAATGCTCAAGATGTTTAAAAGCACTTTACCACTCAGTTTACCTTAACAAAGATATAGCAAACATTTTGAGAAATATACTTTCCACAGGAAAGTCCAATTGTAGCTTTATGCTTTTGTAGACCACTCCCAATAACGTGGCTTAAAAAATATAACTGTAAGATTCTCTCAAGAAAATGTATTTCATTTCTATAAAAATCGTTCTTTACAGTGTCTCAATGTTTGTTTCCTACTAAGCTTCTCAATGTTCTTTAGGCTTAACAATATAGTAGAATCAAGCTCCTATAATCTAGCTTTTAATCCCACAATCTGGAAAGCTCTACCTCAAGGTCATCAACGACCTCTTAAATCACCGAATGATATTATTCCCATTTTATAAGTGCGAATACTAGGTTTTAAAGAAGTCAAGTTCATGCCCAATATTGTTTAGCTAGTAAGAGGCAGAGCCTAGATATGACTGACTCCTGCTGTCTGATTCTAAAATCCATAAGCATAACCTCTAGGTATACAGCCAAACATAACACTCTGTATTCTTGCAACAGAATAAATGCATTTGCTTTTTCTTTAATATCTGTAACATGGTTCTTAACTATTCCAATACATTGGTTTCTCCCTTTCTGTAAATGAGAGTGTTCTTCAAAGTACCTTCCTTCTTCTCTGCTCTTCTCTATACATTCCCTCCACTCCCAGTTCTTGAATTCATTTAACAAGCATTTATTTTATTGAGTCCATACAATTCCAGACCCCATGGAAAAACAATGAAAAAAAACCAGTCCCTGGCCTTGAAGGATTTACAGACTACTAGGGGAGAAAGCCCTATAAGCAAGTCCAATACTATTTTCAAAAAAAAACAACAAGTTTGAGTCTGCACAAACACAGAAGGCTATCTATGCCACACAGCACGGGTTTTCAACCTTTTCTGAGGAGGACTACAGTTTTTTAAGAAATAGCGTTTAAAATTTCCAAAAGAGCACGCAAAACCTAGAACTTCCCTGATCCACTGTCCCGTTGCCACTACAAGCCATGTTTGTTCTAAGACTCTTAAGAACATCGTTTGAAAACCACTATATTCTAACATCTTAATAGTTTTGCCTTTCATGCCTAGGTCTTTAATCTACCTGGAATGGATTTTTGTGTACGGAGTAAAGTAGGGTTCCAATTTGAATTTTTTCCATACTGATATCTAATAGTCCCAGGATCACTTAAAGAAATGCCCCTCCTTTGCCCTCTGCTCTGTAAGAGCACTTCTATTAAAAGAAATCAAGTTTCTGGATACACGTGGAACTGGATTTGGGTTCTCTACTGTTTTCCACTGGTCTAACACTGTGCTAATACCAAAGTGCTTTAGTTACTATAGCTTTATATATAATAAATCAGGATATCTCATAGATCAAGTCTTCTCACCTTGACCTGCTGCTTAAAAAATATCTTGGCTATTCTTAGTCCTTTGTATTTCCATATGGATTTCAGAAAAGACACGTAATTTTGAGCTCTGTAATTTCCTGGTAAACTGGTAAAATACCCACAAAACAAATCTAGATCAGTGTTTCTCGACCGGGGCAATTTTAACACCCCCACCTCCCACCCCAGGGACATTCAGCAACGTCTGGAAACATTTTTGGTTGTCACAAAGTGGGGGGTAGGTACTACTGGCCTCTAGTGGGTTGAGGCCTGGGAGATGCTGCTAAGCATCCCACAGTGCACAGGACAGCTGCCACAACAAAGAATTATCCCATTCAAATTTTAATAGTGCCACTTTTGAGAAACCCTGTCCCAAATAAATCAAGGGGCCAATTTGCATGGGCCCATTAAAGGCCAGGGAACGTCTACCAAAAACAATAATTTAGTTTTAGAAAAACTGAACTGCCATGTGCCAAATGAGATTTACCCCAATTCATTAAAAAAAAAAATCATATTATTTGCATAGACCAAAAGGCTTATCTTCCTCTTCTCTATAGCAGGGACATTTGCAGGAAGCTTATTGGAGGGGTTAAGTCTTTAAAATACAAAGTTATAAAGAAACAAGACATATCCAGAAGATATTTTAAAAAAAAAAGAAACTCATAGAAATCAGTAAGAAACAACCCAATAGAAATATGGGCAATCTAAATAGGCAATTCACTAAAAGGAATATTCAAATGACCAATAAACATATAAAAAGATGCTCAACCTCATTAGTCACCAGAGAAATACCAATTCAAACTCACGAGAACACCATCCATGCACCAGAATGGCTAAAATTTTAGAAGACTGGACATAGCAAGTGTTAACAAGAATGCTGAGCAACGTAATTCCCATATACTACTGGATGTAGGGAAGGGGTTGCATAAACTGGTTCAACCACTTTGGAAAATGTTGGCAGTCTCTACTATAGCTGAACATATCCATACACTATGACCAGCAATGCCATTCCTAGGTATATATCCAAGAGAAAATACTTACCTAATAGGTAAGGCAAAAGAATGAACAAGAATGTTCATAAAAGCATTAAAAGCCTAATGTAGAAACCATCCAAATGTCTAATAACTGCAGAACGGATTAATAAACTGTGATATGTTCATAGAAGTAAATAATATACCACAACAAGAACTACTACTATATGCAACAACACAAATGAATCCCCAAAATACAATGTTAAGCAAAAGCACGCAGACTCAAGAGTACAGATATCACTCCATTTCTATAAAGAGGCAAAACTCATCAATGGTGACAGAAGGGAGGATAGCCAATACCTGTGGAGAGAAAGGATAGTGACTAGAAAAGAGCATAAGAAGGGGCTGTAGGGTGTTGGTAATGTCCTATTTTTATCTAGGTGGTAGATACACGAGTGTGTTTACTTTGTGAAAATTCATCAAGCTATACACTTAGGATTTGTATGCTTTTCTGTATTTAGCTTATATCTTACTAAAGAATTTGCTTAAAAATGGAAAGAATCCAACCCTGATTTATCGCATCTGATGCTCCAAGAGACTATTCTAAACAGCCCAAACTCACAATGATGCTAAAATGCAAGTTGTGTATATATTGACAACGGATTTTTTACCAAGGAACAAAGGCAATGCAGTGGATAAAGGATAGCCTTTTCAATAAATGGTGCTGAACAATGAGATATCCATAGGCAAAATAAATGAACTTGGATCCATACCTCACACCATATACCAAAAATAACTCGAAATGGATTTTAGACCTAACAGTAAAACCTAAAACTATATTTGATAGAAAAACACTTGTATTCAAAATATATAAAGAACTCTCAAAACTTAACAATAAGAAAAAAAAAACAGGCAAAAGTTTCAAAAAGACATTTTATCAGAGAAGATATACAGATGGCTCATAAGCACATGAAAAGATGCTCAACATCATAAGTCATCAGGGAAATGAAAATTAAAACCACAATGAGATACCACACTACATGCCTATTAGAATGGCAGACAAGACTGACCATACCAAGTGTAAGCAAAGATGTAGAGAAATGGGAACTCTCGGACACTGCTGGTGGGAATGTAAAATGGTATAATGTATAAACACTTTGGGTAACAGTTTGGAAGTTTCTTAAAGAGTTAAACATAAGTGATCCACTCATTCTACTCTTATGTATTTGCCCATAAAAAGGAAAGCACATGTCCATAACAAAGACTGACATACAAATGTTCATAGCAGCTTTATTTGTAATAGCCCAAAACTAGAAACAACTCACATATACATCAACACGTGACTGGATAAACAATTTGTAGTATATCCATAGAACAGAACCTTACTCAGCAACACAAAGGAACAAACTGTTGACACACACAACATGGATGAATTTCAAAAGAATTATGTTAAGTGACAGAAGCTAGACAAAATTGGTGTACAAATTGTCTGATTCCATTTATATAAACTCTAGAAAATGCAAACTAATCTATAGTGATAGAAAGCAAATCAGTGGTTGTTTGGGGAGAGAAAGTCACAGAGGGGTGGGAAGGAGGGATAACAAAGGTGCATGAGAAAACTTTTGAAGGTAGTGGATATGTTCACTATCTTGATGCTGACTGAAGGTTTCATGGAGGTACACCTTATGGTGGAGGCCATAACTTATCAAAGCGTACCATTTATTTTATTTTATATTTTTTCATTTATATATTTTTATTTGGAAATGTTTATATCAGTACAGTGAAACTAAATTTTAGAGACACGGGATGTCATTAGTTTGGATATCATTAGTTTATTATAAAAGAGAGACATGGAAATTATTTACATGATGAAAGATTTCAGTACTTCAGTGGAATGGGCAGCTTCACGTGATGCCATTTCAATAGTGATTCATTTCAGTCTACATACTTTCCAAGAATGTCACCATCTCTAAATAAGAAATAATCCTTGTCGTCTAGAGCTACTTTGGTGCCTCCGAACTCTAGGAGAAGAACTTTATCTCCCACTTTCAGACTAACTGGTTGAATCTCTCCACTCTTTCCTTTAGAGCCCGATCCAACAGCTACTACTGTTGCTTGCAATACTTTTCCTTGAGATTTTTCTGGAAGCATAATGCCTCCTTTGGTTACAGTTTCGGCTGCACTCCTTTCAACCAAAACTCGGTCAAAGAGGGGAAGAGACTTTCTAAATGCCTGTCCTGCCATGACTCCGGCCGCCGCAGCCCACGCTCCGCTCTAGCGCCGCGGTTGCAAGCAGAGACCCGCAGTCCCACCCTCGAGACACGTGAACTTGGGACAAGGCACCCGGCGCGCAGGCGCGCTCGCCCCCGGCCCCCGCCCCTCCCCGCGCGAGGGGGCGGCGAGGCAGCGGGCGCCGCGATTCGCCAGGAGGGCCCTGCGCAGGCCCTGACGCGAGGACCCCGAAGCGTACCATTTAAATAAATGCAGTTTGTTTTGTCAAGTATGTTTCAATAAAGCTTTTCTAAAAAAAATACAGGTTGTATATAAATATTATAAACCAGAGTTTCTATAATTAGCTCAAAATCAACTCCATTCATTCACACAACAAATAGTTATCTAGCACCTACTATACGCCAAGCACTCTGCTAGGTTCCGGGGTTACAATGGTAAGCAAACTGACATGGCTCCTGACCTCATGGAGAACACAGTCTGCTAGGGGAAGCAGAGATCAATAAAAGATGCACACAGACACATGGATAATAAACACTTCACAGACAAGTGCTGTGAAGGAGACAAACACAGTGAGATGACACAAAATAACAGGGAAACCAAATCTGATCTAACGGAAAGGTCAGCATGGCTCCCTCAAGGAAGTGAAATTTAAGCGATACCTAATGGAAGAGGAGGATAACAAGTTGAAGATGTAACTTTCCTCAGAAGAGACACTAACACAAGCAAAGGCTCTGAGGCAGAAGAAAGCATGACCCTTTGAAGGAATGGAAAGAAAGTCAAAAGGGCTAAGGGTCAAAACAGTGTAGACAACACTATTGGTCACCTCTCCAGTAACTATTCCATCTCCTCTTCCTCACTCCTAACACAATCACACTTGAGTTCCAGCAGCCACCCTCCTCCACACATAGTCATGTGCTTTAGAGGAAGACGACTCCATTCTTGATTTTAGGAAGTGGATACGTTGAGACTTAAGTCAGTCATGGCCACCTCTTTTCTCCCTGCCAGTGATCAGTTAAAGAATGGCATGAGTGAAAGCAGGAAAAGAAGTTATTGCATGCTCTAAACAAGAGATGGTAGTTTGGACCAGGGAGTTGTCAATGGAGATAGAGATTTGCACGGAGAAATAAGGTAGAGCAACGTGTACAGGATGTCTCCTAGGTTTCTGGCTTAGGCAAATAACGACCAATCATTTCCATATAGTCAAAGCCAGAGAAATATTTTTTAAAAATTAAGAGTCTTATGTTATTCTTAATATATTTCACTTAAATAAATCTAATTAGAACTAGTCAAGGATCATACCTAAAACATATCTCATCCTCATGCAGGATACTGGCTTCAGAAGTTCATGCAAACTTATCAAGAATGAATGAGGCTAACTAGATTTTGTCTTACAATACAAATCAATGTTTTCTAAAATTCTAACTTATAATTAATAATCCTGCCTACAAATAACATCAATTTCTGAATATCATTTATTTTGCCTTGCCTGCTTCAAAAAATGATTTAAGCTAGCAAAATGTCCAAATCAATTGAAAGCCAAACCAAGAATAAAGTAGTCCAAGGATTTCTGACCACTCTTGTGTTATCTAAAAATAATTCCAGAGAAATTAGATGGAGGTACCTAATGAATTATGCTCATCAAATTTATCAAATTAGGTCTCACAACAACAGTGATGAAGGTTCCTATTACACATACCAACAGACCCAGGCAAAAATATAACCTACCTTGACAAGTTGATGAAGTGCCATTTCTTTCAGAAGGTGGTGTACTTGGACTGTTGAAATGACGTGAAGCCCCTCGGTCCTCGCCATCGTTTGTAACACTCTTTGAGTGGCACGTACAACGACGTGACAACGGCACTTCAGCTTTTTCGCTTAAGCTTTCATCCGCTGGCTTCCCTCAAAGTGAAAGAACCTCTATTCTGCATGATTTTAAGATTTCAATGAGCCTAACATCTCTTTGCACTACTAAAGGGGAAGAAGGAGTATCAATCTACTATACCTTCTTGGAGTTGTTTAGGAGAGTGGTTTTTGGCATCATTAGTCAGGAGCATTTCCCTTAACAGGGCATCAGTCCCTGTGATGTTTTCTTGACAGACCCATCTTTCGCAATGCATAAATGCGGGTAGTTAGTTACAAGGAGACATAGTAAAGCAGAATGCGACCCTTAACAATTTACAGAAAGTCAACTGGGTTCTTCATTCTTAAACACAAAACTCATCTCTCTCCTCTCTCCCCCTCCCTGCTCCCTTTCACTGTCAGCAATCCAAAGGAAGTTGCACTTCGGGTGCATGCATACTAGAGTTTGAGAACTTCTGTTAGGTAGTTCAGCCAGGGAATCTGCTTCGATCAAGATCCCCAAGTGATCTGATACAGGGAAGTTGGAAACTACTACTTTTATCAAAAGTTCTCAAGCTTTCTTCCACTCTATCCCAACATAAAAGTCTTTCATCAGGAAAAGTTGTTTGACATAGCCATAGTTCTGGAGTTGAGAGGGGGAGGAAAGAAAAAGAGGAGAAAACAATGTCCATTTGGGGGAGATCATATATGATTTTAAAAAGGCCTCACTCAGAAATTCTGATGACTAGTGGTGTAGCGGTTTGCATACTCTGCTGCAGTGGCCCGGGGTTTGCAGGTTCGGATCCCGGGCACAGACCTACACACCACTCATCAAGCCATGCTGTGGCAGCATTCCACATACAAAATAGAGGAAGATGGGCACAGATTGAGCTCAGGGCCAATTTTCCTCAAGCAAAAAAAAGAGAGGAAGGTTGGCAAAGGATGTTAGCTCGTGGCCGGTCTTCCTCACCAAAAAAATAAAAAATAAAAAAATAAAAGAAATTCTGATAGGCTTCTATAGGAGAACATGTCCTCTCCTCCAACCCAATTGACAATCGTTGCTGTATATGGGTAAAATTCAAGTTGCTCACTTTAAATGCCTAAAATGTCTCAGGCACTTGATGTGTATTTTCTCATTTCACCCTAACATTCCTACAAGGTAAGCAATATTGTCTCCATTCTACTGTACGGAAACAGGCTGAAAGACATTTATTAATATCCCAAAGTCACACAGCTAAGTGTGTCAGCCAGTCGAAGCAGTGCTGGTGACGCCCACAAGAGGACGCATTTGTCTTCCTTCAAGAAGGGTTAAGGAGGCTCCAAAGGAATGGGAAACCTTCCTTTTTGTAAATCAAATGCTTGTTTCTAACCTTTTGCTTATACCATGGTTTGACTATTTGTGACTATTGTTGTGTAATATCAATAATGAGAAAGTAAATGATGATATTGTAAAAATGCCTATTTAGATATATGAGATACCACTATGCTAAGTACTTGGCACATAAATACTTAATAAATATTTTTGTTACTATACTACTAGTATCATCATCAGAGTTGTAAGTGTAGTAGTAATAATATTAGTAGCAACAATGGTACTTTAGATACAATCATCAACTTCTCATGCAACTTAAATCAAATCATACCAGTGCTTAGTCCCAGTAGGGAGGGCATGACTCAGGGTTGGGAAATCGCCAGGTGACTCAGAGAGAGTCTTCAGTGGCCTTCCCACCTCCTTCAGCTTGTCTGGAGGGGGCAGGGCTCTGCCGGGCTGACCTCACTTTCTCCACCTGGAGGGAGCAGGGTGGGAGCGGAGCCTCCAAGTGAGTCCCCACTGCTGGGCAGGTGGGTTTTGGGTGAGGCCATCCACCTGCCCCATTAGCTGCCCCACCTGACCCTCCTGCAGGACATCTGCGCCCTCGGTCCCATCCCCTTCGGGCAGCTCCCTGGCCTTGAGGAGCCTCTGACCTCTGCAGAGACTCGCTATGGCAGTGGTTCAGGACCCCTCTCAGTAATATATTAACACTCAGATAATGAATGCAGCAATGGCTTTTAATGTCCTCTGTGTGTCAGGCTGTGCTGAAGACTATTATCGCCTTCACCTTCCAAACGGCCCCATGGCAGGGTGCGTGTGTGTGTGATAATCTCTTAATTACACACGAGTAAACTGAGGTCCTGCTGGCTGAGGTGAGGTGCTCGGCCTCAGAGAGGGGACCCAGAACCTCTGGAAATCTCCAACACCCAACACCTAGAGGAGCTCACAGATCCTTTTCTTTTCCATTTTCATTGTATTTATTTGTTCATTCATTCATTTTAAACAGCTTTGTTGAGTTGTAATTCACACACTACACATTCACCATTGAAAGGGTGCCCTTTGATGGTTTTGGCTTATTCGTAGATAAGTGCAACCATCACCATGGTCAGTCCCGGGGCATTTTCATCACCACAAAGAGAAACCTGGAACTTTAGCTAACTGTCCCCCAACAGTCGGTTTGACCATAACAGTTGGTGTAGTTTGCGATGTCCAGCGACAGCCACCTCTGGCTCGGCTTGCTGACGCCCCCGGGCCCCGAGCTGCCCCTGCCTCTGCTGCGGCTCTGTGCTGTGTCTTCCAGGCCTGCCCAGCTCTTCTTACAGACTGGCCACTTGGGGCAGGAGTGGGACAGGGGCTTCCTTAAAGTGGCCCAGACCGACCTGATGGAGTTACTGAAAACACGGGTATAAAATAGGAGCAGACAGGTGGCCTCTCCTCACCTACTGGAATTCACCTCGATCCCCAAGGTCATGCACACTGTGCCCTAAAATGTCCCCCAGTGGCAGGGACACCTGACCCAGCATGGAGCCCACAGGCCGCACCCTCAGTTAGAGGAGTCCACGTGGCCCGGGTTACACGTGTTGCTGCTGCGGGTCTGGCTCGCTGGCTCTGTGCAGGGCCGACTCCCGCAGCCGTGGGCCTTCACCTGGCGGGCATCTCCCACTGTGCTCACCGCTGCTTCTCTGGCCCCTGATGAAGCTGCAGGCCCGTGCACCCCGCTCCCTCCTTCCCCGAGTCACGCCCTCAACAGGCCGACAGACTGCAGGGCCTGGCGCTGGGTCTGGATTTGGGGGTGCGGGACTTATGGCTGCAGAGCCATCTCCTCTCCTTCATCCAGGGGCCCTGGCTGGGAGGGAGTGAAGGTGCAGAGAGACCGCTGGGCTCGGGCGGGTGGGGGCCCATGGGGCAGGGTGGGCAGAGGTCCAATCTCCATGCCCACCCATTCCCCACAGCCCTGAGCACCCCTTTCCCTCCTCACCTGATCTGCTGTGCACACAGCGGCCCCAGACGCTGCAAACAGGGAGAATCCACCCCTAATTACTTGCTGTCCATCATGTTACCAGTCCCTGGTGACCCGTCACTTCCCAGGTGGCCTCCAGAAATGTAAAGAGTGGAGGGACCTGTGATGGCCGATTCTGTGACCGGGAGGAGCCTCCCTCCGTCATCGGTCACTTCACCTGGCAGGAACCGGAGTCTCTTCTCCCCAAACGCACGCACCTGTTTCTCTGCGTTGGAACCCGCAGCGTCCCAGGATTGCTGACTGTCACCCGAGAGGAGCCGATGGCCTGGCTCCCAGGCCTGGCAGGTGCGAGGGGCCTGGCTGGGACAGGGCCCGGGAATCTGGGGGAGATTCTTGCGAGCTGGAGAGCAAAGTGTGCTCAGGGGCCTGGGAGCTTCTAGTCAAGCTCTGGAAAAGTCCTCCAGGCCCCAGGGCGGAGGTAGAGCCAACCCCCAGAACGGGTGGGCGTTCCAATGGCAGCCGGGTCACAGAGCTTCACTCAAGGGACGTCTCCGAGGGCGTCCCTCATCCAAACTGGGGGCTCAGTGAGGTGGGGGCTTGTTCCCAGTCTAGGCCTAGTGCCTCTGGGAGGCAGGGAAGGAGGGAGGAGGGACGTGGGAGGAGGGAGAGGGAAGAAAGCACTTCCCTGGGTCTTTATGAGGCACCATGCCACCAGGCTCCACCGCCTTCTGGTTCACAGTGGTGCCTGAGGTGTAGGACCACCCTTCCTGGTCTGACAGTTACTCAGGAAGCCTTGGGTTCTCTGGGAAGACAACTGGCCTGGGAACGAGACCATCTGGGGTGGAGTTCAAGCTCAGTCATCACCATCCCTGTGGCCTCTTGACCTTCAGGTGAAGCCCCAGGTGAGCTCCAGGTGAGCCCTGCACAGGGTCCCCACCTGCAACTGTCTGTCCTCTGCACACCCCACGCTCTGCCCAGGGTGACGTGGGCAGAGGAGGGCCGGTCAGCTCTGGCCAGGGAGGAGGCCTGCCCCTAAGTCTCAAGGTTACCATGGAAACAAACAGAAAGGGGACAGGGCTGAGCTCCTCCTCCCTGGCAGCTTGGAGACCACCACGAAGGCAGTGGCCCGTGTGTGCCGACATGTCCGCTGGCAAAGGGCAGAGGGCTGCCACTTGTCACCCAGAGGGACAGGGCCCTGGGCTCCCACGACTGTGGAGCATGTTCTGGACGCTTCAGTGCTGCTGATGGGGAGACCTTCTGGGGGGAGGTGTCAGACCGTGGACGTGTTAAAGGTCAGGGGTGTGAAATTACTGCACACGGATAAACCCTGGACACAGTTGCCGAGAAGGCTCTTTATGTTGGCAAATGTGCTTTGAGGTCATGAGTCAGGGTTTTATAGGCCATTTCTTAGCTGGGCCCCAGGAGGGCTGACGGCTTTGCAGAAAGGCGGCGTCATGTTTAATGAACGACAGATGCTATCATCACCCTCCGCACTGTCGTTCTGGTGACAGGACTGTGGCAGCCCCTGTGGACGTGGCCCCGGGTGGTACCTACAGGCAGAGCCTGGGGTCTGGCCTGGAGTGAGGATCCCTGGACAGTGCTCATGAAGTTTGTACCTCCCTCTGATGTTCCTGCTGTCAAGTCACCGCAGCGAGAGCATCCCTGGGGCCCCTGGTGTCCGGTGTGGCCCTGACGCAGGCCGGCCTTGCAGGATTGGCGGTTCTCCAACGGGACCTGGAAGGGCATCTGTCCCAGGCCCTGGTCCTCCCTCCTCCCTCCTGTCTCCACAGGCATCTGCAGGAACATCCTTGTCCAAATCCCATTCTCCTCGTCCATTCTTATCTTTTGTTTTTTCTCAGCCCCATAATCTGGGCCTGACATTTAGGGGCGAAGGCTGTACGTTCTGCTCTCTGCAGCTCACGCTGATCATGGCTCAGATCTGCCCCAGTCCTGCTTCGTTGCAACAGAATTATTTTTAATAAACAGATTTATTTCTCAATCTGGGAGAAATCACTGCATTTGGCCAAAACAGACATGATTTATGTTTTTAAGATCAGCTCTGCTCTGCTCAGAAAATGTTTAAAGGAAAGATGGGCAGAGACATCTGGGCTCTTAGGGTGAGACTCCAGGGAGAAGGCGGGGATGAGAGGCAACCCAGGACCAGAGGGTGGTTTCCGAGCGGGTCACAGGGCGATGAGTCAAGGAGCAGAGATGCGATGAGTCAAAGCCACAGCTTGAAACTCTAGCCAGGCATCAGCTGCTGTGGTGCTGCTGGAGCCCGGCCCAAGGGGAGCAGGGGTCGGGGGTCAGGGGTCAGGGGTGCAGAGGGGTCAGGGGTGAGGGGGTGAGGGGGCAGGGGGTGGGGCTGCGTCTGTCTGTCAGGTGTGAGTCAGTGTCCTGTACGGAACCCAGTGCCCAGGGCACCAGCAGGCCTGGCTTCTTCCCTGAGTCCTGCCCAGCAGGTGTGGGCAGGTGAATGAAGCTATGGGGACACTCCTGTCCTCTTCGTCTGGGCGGGAGAAGCACAGAGGAGTCTGTTCAGGCCAGGAGAGAGCTGCTTCAGCATTCTGGTTAGTTCCGTTTTTTTCCAGCATCCCGTGAGTCACACGGTCAGCACGGCATGGACCGCCTCTGACATCCTGCTCTGAGCCTCCCAGACCACCCCCCTAACAGCCTGGTGACATCTCCCGGCCCCTCTGAACAGGGCCTGCTCCAGGCCGCTGCCCCGCAGACAGGTCTCACCGTGGCCCTCGTGGGTGCTGTCCAGAGTGGTCTGTATTTTCTCAGTAGAGCCAGAGAAGGGGCCCTGGACAGGCTGTGGGGACCCCAAGTCCTCTGTAGAAAGTGACTTGGCCAAGCCCTCAGGGGACCCGAGAAGGCCCCAGCTTCTGCCTCAGAGACGGGGCGCTGTTCTCCTTGACACCTCCTGAAACAGGCAGTTTCTCCTCTCCTGGTGTCCTCTTCTCTCTCCTTGTCTCAGCTCATGCCTTCCAGCTGCAGGGGTGTGACAGAGACCTGGACACATGCCAGGGCTGGGCTGGCGTTCCCTCGGGAACACTTCTGGTGAAAGGGAGCTGTGAGTGTGCGTGCGTGTGTGTGTGTGTGCATGTGCGCACACGTATGTCACTTATAAGCATGCCTAAGCCAGCAGTGGCACACAACACACACACGTGCTCATTCTGAGGGTGGGCCCAGTCCCCCTCACGATGCCCAGCGTTTCCCACTGCCTTGACTGTGTCCGCCAGCTTCAGACAAGTGCAGTCAACCGTCAAGAAGAAGAGAGCGCTTGGGTCCCATAGCTGCTCCTGAGGGGGCCAGGATGCAGACGGTTGGAGCAGAGGTTCCGCACGCATGTTCCAGGAGCGCCCGAGTGTGGCCAGCCTGGCTGCTCCCCACTCAGGAGCCACACGGCCGGACCAAGTTCTTGAGCCGCTCCAGTCACAGCGTCGCGTCTGTATGGGGGACAAGCACCCCCACGAAGCTCGTGTCCTGGCCCTGAGTCCCAGCTGTGGCGTGGCCAGCAGAGCCAACAGCATCCCCCTCATTTCCTCCCACCGCGTCACCCTGTCAGCTCACCAGAACCATCCGACACCCCCATGGGGTCTACAGGTCACTTCTGGGAGGTGGTCAGAAGGGGAGGTGGTGCAGGTGAAGCACGGCAGGAGCGTGTGCTCTATGCACGGTGGCTGCCGTTACAAGATTTACTGTCTTAACAACAGTGTGTCCGGGTTCTGGGGCCCTGCCGCCCCATCCACAGGAAATGAGTGTGCAGGGGAGAGCTCCAGCCCCTAGACCATCACCTGAACACTGAGCCCCCAGGACCGACCTGCACCCGCTTTCCTGTCCTGGCAATGCCCCTGGCTGGGCTTCCCGTCAGTTCCCTGCTCACCCCCGCCCTCCCATGCTGGAGCTCTCCACCTCCTCTCAGCTCCAAACCCGGGACCACAGCCCTTCCCCCTGCACTTGGTGGGGAAATACTGCCGCCGGGATCCTTCTGGCTCGCGTCTGCCTCTCTCTGGAGACGCACTGGGCGTGCCAGGGGCGGAGGCTGGATGGGAGCTTGTTAATGCTGAGTGAAACGCAGTCGGATCACAATGCTCCTAGCACAACACTCCTCGGTGCCCCAGCTCCTGCTGCCTGCAGAGTGAGGACCACCCTCCTTCCGTGGCACAAGGGGGCCCCCAACTTCCCTCAGGTGTAACCTCCTCTGTCCTGACCCTCACCCATCTCCCTCTCACCTGGCGTCTGTTACCATGACTATCTCTGCTGAGCTGTGAGGCAGAGACCAGACTGCTCAGTGGTGTGTCCTTGGATCCTGGGCCCACTCTGACCAGTGGGCATGTGTCAGGCTGACACTGAATAACTGGTGGGCATGGTGTCAGGCTGACACTGAATGACTGGTGGGTATGGTGTCAGGCTGACACTGAACGACTGGCGGGTTGGTGGGGATGAGGGGGGAGAAAAGGAGGTTGGCTTTATTTTTCCCTGAGGACATAGAAAGAAGGAGGGGAGGTGGCTTCTGGGCAGGAGCAGACAGCTGTGCTGAGACAGGGACTCTGAAAACAGAATAGGCTCCAGCTGTCCTCTCCTCCTCCCTCCTGTGGTAGCAGGCCCCAACCCTCGTCTAGTGCACCCGTGGCTATTCAGGGGTTCCGTTCACTACGCTGCACTCATGTCCTCTGGAAGATGGTAATCTATTCAAGTCCCCTGCAGTGAAGCTATCTCGACCTTTGAAACAGATGAAAAGTACACTTTTTCCAAATGTGACTCAAAGGATGTGAGGTTCGTGCACAAGGCA
Organism: Diceros bicornis minor; assembly: GCF_020826845.1. Taxonomy (NCBI): domain Eukaryota; kingdom Metazoa; phylum Chordata; class Mammalia; order Perissodactyla; family Rhinocerotidae; genus Diceros; species Diceros bicornis. Next base: position 1,196,037 of record NW_026691844.1, on the reverse strand, counting down.
GTTCTAAAAGTGGACGGGTAATTACTGGTTCTGCTTCCTGTAATGATTTTGTGAAATCACACCACACTGCCTCCCCCACAGAGAACAACTAGAAAATCTGTACATAACGCAACCAGGAGCCGCTTGACGGCACTGGGGAGTGAACAGCAGCAGACAGATTCCAGGGGAGTAGTTTGAAGTGAATTCCTGTGGCTTCCAGTCTGGGGCCATGTGCAGTCAGAGCAGGGCATGGGAGGCAGTGGCTCTGGGAAAACCACAGTCTTCACAGCCCAAGAACAAGAAAAATGAAACTGGGGGGCTGTGGTTGTTACCAAACCAAGTGGGCTTGTTACCGAACCAAGTGGGCTCGCCTCCTGGTGAGTTAAATAAGACTATACCAGTGGAAGTTGTCTCACAAAGTAAACTGTATTGGCAGCAAATAGGAGGCCGTGAGGAATCATTTCCAAAGTCATGGCGTCCCAGAACTAAGGGAAGCAGGAACTTTTATTTCAGTTGGGGAATAATATTCAAAAGGGAGAGGTGGGGGTATTCACTTGCACAGGCTCAGTTGGAGAACATGCTTCCACATAATGAGGCCTAAGCTCCTCCTGGAGAGATCTTTGCATTAAAAATAAAGCAAAGGTCATGGGCATAGCTCTTGTGGTGAGGCTTGGTCAGTTTCAGGATGGCTGGTGGTTACATCTCCCTTGAGTGCCTCATTTGGTCAGTTTCAGGATGGCTGGTGGTTACATCTCCCTTGAGTGCCTCATTTGGTCAGTTTCAGGATGGCTGGTGCTTACATCTCCCTTGAGTGCCTCATTTGGTCAGTTTCAGGATGGCTGGTGCTTACATCTCCCTTGAGTGCCTCATTTGGTCAGTTTCAGGATGGCTGGTGCTTACATCTCCCTTGAGTGCCTCATTTGGTCAGTTTCAGGATGGCTGGGGCTTACATCTCCCTTGAGTGCCTCATTTGGTCAGTTTCAGGATGGCTGGTGGTTACATCTCCTTAAGCTACAAAAGGAAAAGAAACAGCTTGGAGTAACAGTTAATTGCTTCCAAACCCACCTTTGAGTTTCTCCAGGCACCTAGTCCCGGACATGGTCACTAAAGAGGGAGGGGGATTGCAGGAGGGGAAGAAATGTGCAGGGGAAACTTCAGACTCTGCCCTCACCTTTCTGACGAACTGAACCACGCATGCGCAAGCCACTCGCTAACAACTGAAGATCTGAACTGAGGCTGGAGCTGCAGCCAGGAGCCAGTTTGCGGTTCAAGACCAGCTGAGATCACTACCTGCTGACCCAAGAGACACAGTCATTGGTGGAAAATAACAGAATCCAGAATTTCCACCACACCACATTCATAATGTCCAGGACACAGTGCAAAATCACCCAACATCCAAAAATCAAGTAAATGGGACACATTATTAAGAGAAAAGAGGATCAACTGAGATAGATCCCAAGATGACCCAGGTGTTGGAACTGGCAGATAAGGATTTTTCTTCATGTGCCATAAAGCTCGGTTATTAGGTGCATAAACAGTCTGTATTATGTCTTCTTGATAATGGACCCTTTTGTATTTCACAACGACCTCCTTTATTCCCGGTCATATTCACTGTGCCTGAAATCTGCTTTATCTAGTATTAGTATAGCTTCTCCAGCTTTCTTTCAACTAGTGTTAGCATGGCATGTTTTTCCAATCTCTTTATTTTTAATTTATTTGTGTTTTTATATTTAAAGTGGGTTTGGGGTAGGCAGCATGTAGTTGAGTTTGCTTTCCTATTCAATCTGACAAATTATGCCTTTTAAATGGGGTTTTTAGACCACTGTCATCTAATGTTACTGCTGATAATAGTTAGATTTGAATCTATCCTGCGATTTGTTTCTTATTTGACCAATCTGTTTTTTGTTTGCTTTTTCCTCTTAGACTGTTTTTTGGATAATTTAAGTATTTTTTATGATTCCATTTAATCCTCTTTTTTGGCTTATTCTGGATGAGTCTTTGCTGTGTGCGTGTGTATGTGTGCATGCCTTAGTGTTTACAGTACACATCTTTAACTTTTCACAGTTTATCTTCAAATAATATCAGACCACTTCATGACGCCTGAACAACCTCACAACAGTACTCTCCCACCCCCACTGCAGCCTCCGTGTCCATGGTGTCACACATTTTATTCGACATGTTACATACCCCACAGAAAGTGCTCTCTATCCCTTTCTTCACATAAGGTTTCCATATTGTGTCATTTTCCTTCAGCATCTCTCAGCGCTGATCCGCTGGTGACCGTGAATTATCTCAGCTCTTGTGTGTCTGAGAAAGTTGATATTTTATCTTATTTGTACCCTTTGCTGCCAGGCATAGAATCATAAATTAGCAGCTTTTTTTCTCACTACTCTGAAGACCTTGCTTCACTCTGCTCTGGCCTCAGTTCCAGTAAGAGATCTGCCTTCATTCTAACCTTTGTTCCTCTGCACTCAGCAGGTCTATCTCCTGTCTGATTTCATGATTATCTTGTTATCACCATATTTAAGCAATTTAATTATGATGTGCCTTCTTCATACTTCTTAGACTTGGGGTTCATTAAGTATCTTGGATATGTGGGTTTATAGTTTTTTTTTTTAATAAAATATGGAAAATTTTCAGTCATTATTTCCTCAAATTGTTTTTTCTGTTTTCTTCTCTTTCTCTTTCTGGGACTCTGATTACATATATTTTAGGCCATTTGAAGTTGTCCTGCAATTAACTTTCTGTTCATTTTCTTTGGTCTATTTTCTCTCTGTATTTTATTTTGAATGGTTTCTATGGTATGTCTTCAAGTTCATTAATCTTTTGACGGATTTGCTCTTAATCTCATCTAGTAAGTTTTCATTACAGATGTTTAATTACAGACATTTCATCTCTTAAAAGTTTTTGGGTCTTTTTCCTATCTTCCATATTTCTACTTAACATCATCAGCCTTTTCTTTTTTTTACTGAAGTATTGACATACAATATTATGATAGTTTCAGGTGCACCGCATAGTGATTTGACATTTACATACATTATAAAGTGATCACCATGATAAATCTAGTTCCATCTGTCACCAAAGTTATGACAATATTGTTGACTTTGTTCCCCGTGATGTAATCCCATCCCCATGACTTATTCATTTTATGACTGGAAGTTTGTACCTCTTATCCCCTCACCTATTTCACCCACTCCCGACCCCCTACATTGTCAGTCTTGTCTCTAACTTCTTGAACATGTGGAATATGATGACAGTAATAACATCCCATCTTTGTCTATGAATTACGTCCTCTGTGCTATTTGTGGTCAGTATCAATTGAGTGATTTGTCTCCTCATTACACGATGTGTTTTTCTGCTTTTTTGCATACCAGGTAATTTCTGGTTGGCTGGTAGACATTGTGTATTTTTCCTTGTTGGAACCTGGATAGTTTGTACTCCTAAAAATATTCTTGAGCTGTTTCCTGGGACAGAGTTGTGTTACTCTGAAACAACTGGAAACATTCAGGCTGATTCTAAGCTTTGTCAGGTGGGATCTGAGTCACCTTTAGTCCAGGGCTGACTGTGTTCCACCACTGAGGCCACTCTGAATACTGGACACAATCTCCTGCCAGTTATGGGGCTTTCCTAAGCCATGTGTGGACTGGTTGAACCCAAACCATTCCTGTCTGTGTGAGCTCCAAGAATTATTTCCTCTAATTTTTTGGTGTTTGATTCTGTAGTGTTGGGTAGTTTCCTCACATGGGTGCACTCGTCATTACTCAGTGGAAGATGCAGTGGGCCCACAGAGAATCTGTGAAGTTCTCTCTTGCTGCAGTTCTCACTTCTTGGGTGGTCTTCCGTATGTGCTCTAGTCACCTCAGCCTCCCAGGACACCCAGTGCCATCTCTTCAACTCAGGGAGAGCTCAGGGGTCCACCTGGGTTCTCCTTCCCTGTGCTGGAGCCTGGAATTCTCTCTCCAGGCAGCAGGGCCATCACAGGGCCCACCTTGTCAGTTCCAGGTCTCTCAGGGGTCACTGAACTCTGCTGCCTGAGACCCACTGTGTGAAAACTACTGTTTCATATATGTTCCCCAAAATTTTCAGTTGTTGTGGGAAGAAGGGTAAATTAGTTCCCTGTTATTTCATCTTGGCTGAAAGCATAAGTATTAAACAAAGATTTTAAAGTGACTGTCATAACTATCCTACATGAAGGTAAACAAACATGCTTGTAGCAAATGAAAGAGTAGGAAATCTCAGCAGAAAAATCTAAAAAAGAAAATTTTAGAATTGAAAAATACAATATTAGAAATAACAAATTCTTTACATGGAATTTAAGTAAAGCAATAGAAATTAACATGGAAAATAGAAAAAAGGGTGGAAAAATAACAGAGCCTCAGTCACTATTAGGTAAGATCAAACTTTAATACACATGTGGTCGGCTTCAAAGAAGGAATGGAGAGAGAGAATGTGCAGACAAAAATACTTGAAGAAATAGTGCCTGGAATTATCCAAGTGATGGAAGATAGACATTTGCAAATATGATGCTCAACTAACACCAAGCAGAATGAAGACAGTCCCACATAGAGACACATCAGATCAAGCAGCTGGATACCAAGGCCGAAAAGCAAATGTTGGAAGCAACAGAGAAAAATGACACTTCACACAGAGGAGAATAATGATTTGATTAATAGCTGACTTCTCATCAGAAACTATGGGGACCAGAAGAGAATGAGAAAAGAGATTTAAAGTGTTGAGAGAGAGAGAAAAAAAGACCTGTCAATGCAGAATCGTATATCCAGCAAAAATATCCTTCGAAAATCACTGTTAAAAGACAGCATTTTCAGATTTAGAGAAACTAAGAGAAATTATTACCAGCAAATCTCTACAATAGAAGATGCTAAAGGAAATTCTTTAGGAGAAGGGAAATTATACCAGAAAAGGAATCTCAGATCCTCAGAATGGAATAAGTAGCTTCAGAAATGGTAAATATCTAGGTAAATGTCAAAGGCTACTCATTTTTTCTGCTTTCTCCTTCTAACTTTTGTATAATACACACAACTTACAGTAAAAACTGTAATATTATGGGGAGGGTAGAAGGATGAATAGGTGAGCATAGAGGGATTTTAGGGCAGTGAAACTATTCTGTATGACACAGTAACGGTGGATACATGTCATCAGACATCTGTCCAAACCCACAGAATGCACAACAGCGAGAATGAACCTGGTGTAAACTGTGGACTTTGGGTGATGATGACATGTCAGTGCAGGTTCGTCATCTGTAACAAATACACCATCCGATGGGCAAAGCTGATAGTGGGGGGGCTGTGCATATGGGAGCAGGGCATATATGTACGAAACACTCAATTTTGTTGGGAAACAAAAACAGCTCTAAAAAAAGAAAGTCTTTAAAAAATGATAATATTTTCTTCTGAGGTTCATAAGATATGTAGATGCAGTACATACAGTTACTACAGCATAAAGGATGGGCGGGGTGGCCCAACATGGCTGCACTATTTCCATATTTTACCTGAAGTACTAAAATGTTCATTGTAAGTGGAACAGGAAAAGTTAGAGATGGAGATTGTGAACCCTGGAGAAATGACTGAAAAAAAAAATAGCCAAGAGGACAAAAAATAAAACAATGTAATCCACCACATCACCAGAGTAAAGAAGAAAATCATGTGACATGCAGAAAATGCATTTGAAGAAATTCTACATCCATTTATAAAAGTCCAGGAAAGTAGAAGTAGAGGGAACTTCTCTAACTTGATACAAGGCGTCCCTGAGAACCTGCAGTCATCACAGACAGTGAGACTAAAGGCTTCCCCTGTAAGTCAGGATCAAGGCGGAGACATCCGCTCTCATTGTCCCCAGTCAACACCACACTGGATTCTTAGTTGGTGTGAAATAGCAAGAAAATCAAATAAAAGGCATACAGATTGGAAAGGAAGGAGTAAAACTGTCTTTTTTCACAGATGACATGACTGTCTACATAAAAAATCCTTAAGAATATAACAAAAAAAAAAGGCTACTGGAATTCATAAATGAGTGCAACAAGGTCATAGGATACAAAGTCAACATACAAAAATCATTTGTATTTCTATACAGTGGCAATAAATGATTGGAAATTGACATGTTTTTTCTTTTGCTTGAGGAAGACGGTCCCTGAGCTCACACCTGTGCCAATCTTCTTCTACTCTGTATGGGATGCTGCCACAGCATGGCTTGATGAGCAGTGTGTAGATCCATGCCCAGGATCTGAACCCGAGAACCCAGGGCCGTGGAAGTGAAGTATGAGAACTTAACAGCTGCGCCAACAGGCTGGCCCCCAGAAATTGACATTTTTAAAGTGCAACTTACAATAGCAACAAAAATCATAACATATTTAGGAATAAATCCTATAATATGCCTGTAGAATCTCTATGCTGAAAAATACAAAACACTGATGGAAGAAGTAAAAGAAAACTTCAATAAGCAGGGAAATGGTCTTAGTCTATTCGGGCTGCTATAAAAAAACCCACAGACTGGATAGCTTATAAACAAGAGACATTTATTTCCCACAGTTCTCGAGGCTGAGAGTCCAAGATCAAGGCGCCAGCACGGTCACATTCTGGTGACAGCCCGCTTCCTGGTTCATAGCTGGTGCCTTCTTGCTGTGTCCTCACACGGTGGAGGGGACAAGGGCTCTCTCTGGAGCCTCTTTTGTTATAAAGGCACTAATCTTGTTCATGAGGGCTCGACCCACATGACACAAGCACCTCCCAGAGGCCCCACCTTCTAACACTCTCAACCTTGGGGGTTAGGATTTCAACATGTGAATTTTGGGAGGACATAAGCATTCAGACCCCAGCAGAAATATACAGTGTTCGTGGATTGGAAGACTCAGTATTTTAAATATTAATTTTCCTTAAGTTGATCTATACCAATTACAATTCCAGCATATTTTTGGTAGAAACTGTGAAGTTGATTCTACAATTTATTTGAGTAGGCAAAGTAATTAGAATAGCCAAAACAATTTTGAAAAAGAAGAACAAAGTTGGAGGCCTTAAACTACCTGCTTTCCAGACATATTATAACATTACGATAATCAATAGTGTGCTGGTGAACGAATAAACACACAGATCAGTGGAACAGAAGAGAGAATCCAGAAACAGAACCACACATGTATGAGCAATTGATATTTGACAAAGTTGCTAAAATAACTTAATGGAGAAAGAATGGTATTTTAAAAAAGAGGCACTGGAAAAATTGAATATTCATATGCAAAAATATCCACCATAATATATAACTCGAAACAAAACAAAACCCCAAAATCCTTGGACCCATGTCTCACACCACATACAAAAATTAACTCAAAGTGAATCATAGCAGTAAGTGTAAAATCTAAAACTATAAATCTTCTAGGAGAAAATATTCATGACCTTGGATTAGGCAAAGATTTCTCAGGTATCAAACCAAAAGCACACCCATAACAAATTTTGTTTAGTTAAACTTTATCAAAACTAAGAACTTCTTCTCTTCAAAAGACACTGTTGAGAGAAGGAAAACAAGTCAAAAACTGGGAGAAACCATTTATGCAACACACATCTGTGAAGGCTTTTTATTCGGTGTGTATGAAGAACTCTTCAATCTGAATAACAAAACAAACAACCTCGTAAAAAATTGGCAAAAGATTTGAAGAGGCACTTCAGCAAAAATGATACACAAATGGAATGAAAGTACAAGAAAAAATGCTCAACATCATCAGTCATCAGAGAAATTCAAATTAAAACCACAAAGAGATACATGTGTGCACCTTTCAGAATGGCTTAAAAAATTAGCAACAATATCAAGTACTGGCAAGGATGCAGAGCAACCAGAATGCTCGTACACTCCTGCTGGGAAAGGAGAATGTTTCAGCCATATTGGAAAACATTTTGAGAGTTGCTTGTAAAGTTAAAGAAATGTTGACCATGTAATCTTTCTGATCCAGTAATCTTATTCTTGGATATATGTCAAAGAGAATCAAAATGTTACGTTCACACAAAAATCTGTATGTTGATGTTTATAGCAGACTTATTCACAATTTCCAAAAACTGGAAACAACCCAAACAGACAAACTGTAGATATAAATGTTCTTGAGCTAGTAAACAGGTGGCACATCCATCCAATGGAATATTATTCAGTAATGAAAAGGAATAAGCATTTTATATGTGAGACGAAATGGATGAATATCAAATACAATCTGCTAAGTAAAGAAGGTAAAGCTCAAAAAGTTGTTACATAGTGTGTGATCCCATCCCTGTGAGATTCGGGAAGAAGCAGAACTACTGATAGGGAGCAGATCAGTACTAGAGATAGTGACATTTTATAATGATGAAGTGGTCAATAGTTCAAGACATAACAATTAAAAACATATATGCATCTATTAATGGAGCATTGAAATACATGAAACTTTTAATAGAAATGAAAACAGACAATTCAACAATAGTTGGAGACTTCAATACCCCACTTTCAATAATGTATAGAACAATTAGACAGAAGATCAACAAGGAAATAGACGACTTGAACAACACTACAAACCAACCAGATCTAACAGACTTCTACAGAGCACTCCATCCAACAACAGAATATACATTCTCAAGTACATAGGGAACATTCTCCAGAACAGACAAATGTTGGGCTACAGAACAAACCCCAATAAATTTAAAAGCAGAAAAATAATACAAAGTATGTTCTCCAACCATAATAAAATAAAATTAGAAATCAATAGTAGGAATAAATCTGGCAAATTCATAAATATGTGGGAATTAAACAACACATTCATGAATAACCAATGAGTCGAAGAAGAAATCTAAAGGGAAATCAGAAAACGCTGGTTCTTTGAAGAGATCAACACAATTGACAAACCTCTGTCCAGTCTGACCAAGAAAAAGAGAGAAGATTCAAATTACTTGAATCAAAAACAAAAGAGAGAAAACAACACTAAGATATCACCTCACGCCCGTTAGAATGGCTATAATCACCAAGCCAAGAAACAACAAACACTGGAGAGGATGTGGAGAAACAGGAACCCTCGTACACAGCTGGTGGGAATGCAAACTGGTGCAGCCTCTATGGAGAACGGTATGGAGATTCCTCAAAGAATTAAAAATAGAGATGCCCTATGATCCAGCTATCCCACTACTGGGAATCTATCCAACGAATCTGAAATCAAAAATCCCAAGGGCCTTATGCACCCCTATGTTCATTGCAGCATTATTCACCATAGCAAGAAGTGGAAGCAACCTAAGTGTCCCTCGACTGATGACTGGATCAAGAAAATGTGGTGTATATATACAATGGAATACTACTCAGCCATAAAAAAAGACAAAATCGTCCCATTTGCAACAACATGGATGGGCCTGGAGGGTATTATGTTAAATGAAGGAAGCCAGAAAGAGAAAGACAAACACTGTATGATCTCATTCATATGTGGAATATAAACCAACACATGGACAGAGAAAACTGTATTGTGGTTACCAGGGGCAATGGGGGTGGGGGGTGGGCACAAGGGTTGAAGGGAGACATATATATGGTGATGGACAAACAAACATGTACAACCCAAAATTTCACAATGTTAAAAACTATTAAAACATCAATTAAAAAAAAGACAAAACTGAAGGAAAAAAAAAAAAAAGACAGGACAAGATTACCAACCTTACAGAAACAAAAAGGATTATAAACAAATACTATGAATAATAGTACACAAATTAGATAACTTAGATGAAATACACAAATTACTAGAAAAACACAAACTACAAAAATGACTCAAGATAATCTGAATAAACCTATAATAAGTGAAGAGATTGAATCAGTAATCCACAAACTATGCACAAAGAAAAGCCCAGGCATAAATGGTTTCACCGCTGAAATCTACCAAACACTCAAGGAAGAATTAACACCAATTCTTACAAAAAAAAAAAAAAAAGAAGAGGAAGAAACACTTTCCACTACATTTTATGGGGCTAATATTACCCCGATACCAAAGTCAGACAAAGATGTCACAAGAAAGCAAAACTACAGGGGCCAGCCTGGTGGCGTAGAGATTAAGTTTGCACGCTCCACTGTGGCGGCCCAGGGTTCACAGGTTTGGATCCCGGGTATGGACTGATGGACCGCTTGTCAAGCCATGCTATGGCGGTGTCCCATATTAAAAAAAAATAAATAGAGGAAGATGGGCACGGATGTTACCCCAGGGCCAATCGTCCTCTGCAAGAAGAGGAAGATTGGCAACGGATGTTAGCTCAGGGCTAATCTTCCTCACCAAAAAAAAAAAGAAAACAAAACTACAGACTAATATCTCTTACCAACATGGATGTAAAAGTCCTCAACAAAATACTAGCTAACTGAATCTAGCAATATATAAAGAGAATTATACACCATGACCAAGTGGGATTTATCCTAGGGATGCAAAGTTGGTTTAACGTCCAAAAACAATTAATGTAATACATCATACAAATAGAATGAAAAACAAAAAATCACAAGACCAACTCAGCAGATGTAGGAAAAAGCATTTGACAAAATCCAACACGCTTTCATGATTTAAAAAAAACTCAATAAACTAGGAACAGAAGGGAAGTTCCTCAATATAAAGGGCATCTACAAAAAATCTCCAGTTAACATCATACTTAATGGTGACATACTGGATGGTTTCCCTTTAAGATTAGGAACAAGACAAAGATTTCCACTCTTGCCATTTCTATTCTAAATTGTAGCCGAGGTTCTAACCAGGGCATTTAGGCAAGAAAAAGAAATAAAAGGCATCTATATCGGAAAGGAGGAGGTAAAACTATCTCTATTTGCATGAAGTGATCCTGTATATAGAAAATCCTAAGGAGTCTACCAAAAAACTATTAGAAGTAATAAATGAGTTCAGCAAGGTTGCAGGATACAAGATCAATATACAAAACCCAATTGAATTTCTATACATTTGCATTGAAAAACCCAAAAGTAAAATTAAGAAAACAATTCCATTCACAATAGTATCCAAAACCAGGAATAAATTAACCAAAGAAATCCAAAACTTATACTCTGAAGTTGATTCTAAATTCATACGGAATTCTAAGGCAACAAGCTACAGCTAACAAAACAATTCTGAAAAAGAAGAATAAATAGTGTAAGACTCATACTTCCCAATTGCAAAAGTTACTACAAAGCAACAGTTGTCAAGACAGTGTGGTACTGGTACAAGGACAAACATACAGATCAATGGAACAGAACTGAAAGACCAGAAATAAACCTATACACCTGTGGTCAACTGATTTTTCACAAGGGTGCCCATGGTGCTGTGACAATTGAATAGCTATATGCAAAAGAATGAAGTTAGACCCTAACCTTATCCCATAAGCAAAAGTTTACTCAAAATGGATCATACACTTCAATTGAAGAGCTAAAACTATAAAACACTTAGAAGAACACACAGGCATAAATCTTCATGACCTTGTATTTGGCAATGGACTCTTAGATCCGACACCAAAAGCAGAAACAACTAAATAAATGAATAAATAAGTTAAACGTCATCATCAAAATTAAGAACTTTTATGCTTCAAAAGACACTATCAAGAAAGTGGAAAGACAATCTAGAATGGGAAAAAATATCTGCAAATCATATATGTAATGAGGAACTTGTATTCGGAACATAGATTAAAAAGCTCTTGGGGCCAGCCCGGTGGTGTAGCAGTTAAGTTCGCGCGCTCCACTTTGGCGGCCCAGGGTTCATGGGTTCTGATCCCAGGCACAGACCAACGTACTGCCTATCAAGTCATGCTGTGGCTGCGTCCATATAAAGTAGAGGAAGACGGGCACGGATGTGAGCCCAGGTCCAATCTTCCTCAGCAAGAAGAGAAGGATTGGCAACAGAAGTTAGCTCAGGGCTGATCTTCCCCACCTCCTCCCCCCAAAAAACTTCTTACAATTCAGTAATAAAAAGACAACCCAATATAAAATAGGCAAAGAATCTGAACAGATATTTCTCCAAAGAAGATATACAAATGGCCAATAAGCACATGAAAAGATGCTCAGTATCATTAGTCATAAGGGAAACGCAAATCAAAACCACAATAAGATACCACTTCATACCCACTAGAATGGCTAAAATTAAAAAAGTTAGATAACAAGTGTTAGTGAGAATGTGGAGAAACTGGAACCCTCAAACACTGCCACAGGAATGTAAAATGTTGCAGCCACTTTGGAAAATAGTCTGGCAGTTTCTCAAATAATTAAACATAGAGCTACCATGTAACCCAGCAATTCTACTCCTAGGTATATATCCAACAAATGGAAACATGTCCACACAGAAACTTGTACATGAATGTAACAGCATCACTCATAATAGTCAAAAGGTGGAAACAACCCAAATGTCCAAAGACACACAAACAGATAAACAAAATGTGGTATATCCACACAATGAAACATTATTTGGTCATAAAAAAGAATGAGATACTGACATATGCTACAACATAAATGTACCTTGAAAATATAATGCTAAGTGAAAGAAGCCAGCCAAAAAAAAACCCATATACTATATGATTCTATTCCTAGGAAAGTCAGAATAGGGAAATCTATAGAGACAAAAAAGTAGCTTAGTGGTTGCTTAGGGATGGGGTAAACAGGGTCAGGGGATAAAGGGATGGTAGCTGAAGGGTTCAGGCTTCTTTTTGAGGTGATGAAAATATTCTAAAATTTACTGTGGTGATGGTTACACACATCTGTGAATATATTTTAAAAAACCACTGAATTATAAACTTTAAATGGGTGAATTGTATGGTATGTGAATCATATCTCAATAAAGCTGCCTAAAAAATGTAGTAGCCAGCTCCAAAAAAAAACATCATAGTGAAGAAAGCAGAATGTAGGGTCAGAGAGCAACATCGCTTTTGTTCATCATTAATCCTTCCTGCCCTTAAAGCCATGCCTGCATGTTTGCAAAAAAAAAAAAAAAAAAAAAAAAAGGACTAAATGAAGTAGACGAGTGACAGGAAAAAAGCAGGGTAGGAAACCTGGATTTCACCACATGAAAAGAGCACAATTCTACACTATGCAATGTCACCAAAAATTAGACATAAAAATATCCTCACTTATACCTGGACATACAAACTACTAAAAACTCACTTACCAAATAAATTTCTGAAACATCAAATGAGTCTGTGTAAGGCTTTGTTTGAAGAACTTAACTTGTATTAATTGATTTAATCCACACAACCACCCTATGTGGTACATATATAGCTGATCTTCATTATTTACAAGTTCCATATTTGTGAATTCACCTACTCACTAAAAGTTTTTTGGAATCCCAAATCAGTATTTGCAGCATTCTCATGGTCATTCGCAAACATGAGCAGAGCAGTGAAAAATTTCAGTCTATCAACACACACGTTCCAGTTGAGGTCAAACAAGGTGACACTCTGCCTTACTTCAGCTCTCATACAGAAATGACCAGAGGATAGAGATGGTAGGGAGCAGTGTGGTGTAATGCAAGAAGCTCCAGTTCTTTCGAGTTTAGGAGAGTTTAAGTCATTTTCCCAAGATCAGAAAGCTAACGAATGGAGGACTGTATGAGCCAAGGACACAAAGTGAAGAAATTGATGGTTGAATGAATTAATAGTTAAAAGGCTAAAAAAAGAGATAAAACGAGATCATAAAAAATACTTACACCAAAAGAAGAAAAAATGGAGAAGGGAAACAAAAAACAGATGAGACAGAAAACAAACAGTAAGATGATAGATTTAAATCTAACCATATCAATAATCACATTCAACGTAAATGTTCTAAATGCCCCAATTACAAGGCAGAGATTGTGAAAACAGTGTGGCAGTTCCTCAAAAAGATAAACACGGAATTACCATATGATGTTGCAATTCCACTCATAGGTATATACCCAAAGAAATGAAAGCAGGAATCACTCACAGGTATACACCCAAAGCACTGATGTGGCATACAGATACTTGTCCACCAATGATCATAGCAGCATTATTCACAACAGTCAAAAGGTAAAAATAACCCAAGTGTCCAAACAAAATGTGATAAACACATACAATGGGATATTATTCAACCTTAAAGAGGAATGAAACTCTGATATATGCTAAACATGGATGAAACTAGAAAACATGCTAAGTGAAATAAGCCAGACACAAAATGCCAAATACTATATGACTCCACTCATCTTAGGTACCTAGAATAGGCAAATTCATAAGACAGAAGGTAGGGGAGAAGGGAGAACGGGGAATTATTGTGTAATGGGTATAGAGTTTCTGTTTAGGATGATGAAAAAGTTACAGAAATGAAGAGTCACAATGGTTTCACAATATTGTAAATGTACTTAATGTCACTGAATTCTAAACCTTATAATGGTTAAAATGGCAATTTTTATGTTACATATATTTTGCCACAATAAAAAAAAAAAGGGCAGAGATCATCAAACTATAAAAAAGCAAGACCCAAGTGTATGTTGCCTACAAAAACAAACACTTTAAATATAAAGACACAAACAGGCTAAAAGTAAAAGGATGGAAATAGACCATGCTAGCACTAGTCAAAAGATCTGGCTACATTAATATTGAACAAAGTAGACTTCAGAGCAAAGAATATTACCAGGGATAAAGAGGGCCACTTTATAACGATAAAGGAGTACATTCATCAAGAAGACATAACAATCCTAAGCATTTATGTACCTAATAAAAGAGCTTCAAAATGCAAGGAGCAAAAAACAATGGAACTAAAAGAAGAAACAAACAAATCCAAAAAATTATAATAGGAGATTTCCACACCCCTACCAATAATTGACAGAACAAGGAGACAGAAAATCAGTAAATGTTGTTCAAGTCTTTCATATCCTATCAACAAACGTGATAACATTTATAGAACACTCCACCCAATAACAGCAGCACATATATCTTTTTAAAGTCAAAATGAAACATTTACCAAGACCATATCCTGGGACATACAACAAATCAGATAAGCTTTTAAAAGATTCAAATTATGCAAAGCATGTTCTCTGACAGGGGAACTAAATTAGAAATCAATAACAGAAAAAAAGTCTGGAAAATCCCCCAAATATTTGAAAATTAAATAATACTCTTCTAAATAAGCAATGGGCCAAAGAAGAAGTCAAAGAGGATATCAGGAAATATTTGTTACTGAATGAAAATGAAAACACAACATGTCATTATTTGTGGCATAGAGTTGAAACAGTATCTAGAAGGCTGTTTATGGCACTCAACACCTTTATTAGAGAAAATGCAATGTACCAAAGCAATGACCTAAGTTCCCACCTTAAGAAATAAGGACAAGAAACGCAAGCTAAACACAAAGTGAGCATAAGAAACAAATAAGAGCAGAAGTTGATGAAAAAGAAAACAGAGAAACAACAGAGAAAAATCAATGAAACCAAAAGCTAGTTCTCTGAGATCAGTCTAACCAGACTATTAATGGAACAAAAGAGAAAAGACAAAATTAGTATCAGAAATAAGAGAGGTGACATCACCACATTTTCTATCAATAGTAAAAGGATAATAAGGAATACTATGAACAACTTTTGTCAACACATTTGACTACTCAGATGAAATGGACAAAACCTGTGAAAGTTAAAAATTACAACAGCTCATTCAAAAAGAAATAGATAATCTGAATAGCTCTATATCTACTAAAGAAAGTGAATTTGTAGACAAAAACCTTCCCCCAAAACTTCAGGCCCAGAAAGCTTCACTGGTGAATTCTACCAAATATTTAAGCAAGAAATAACACCAATTCTAGACACACCCTTCCAGAAAACTGGGGAGGGTATATACCGCGCAGCTCAATCTGAGGCCAAGGTTACTCAAAAACTAAAACTAGACAAAGACATTTCAAGAACACTACAGACAAATATCCTTTTTGAACATAAATGTAAAAATGTAAATGAAGAAATCTTTAGCAAATTGAATCCAACAGTATATAAAAATAATATACCATGACCAAGTGGGATTTACCCAAGGAATGCAAGGCGAGTTTAACATTTCAAAATCAATGTAATTCATCATATTAAAAAACTTAAAACAGAAACCATGGGATGAATTAAAACTATAAAACATCTCTAAGAAAACACAAGAGAGAATCGTAGTGACCTTGGCTTTGGCAAAGATCGTTAAATACAATACAAAGAGCGGAAATATAAAAAAATATATATAAAACAGACTTCATTAAAATTAAAAACTTCTGTTCTGTGCACTGGTAAGAAGTAAAAAGGTAAGCCAGAGTAGGAGAAAATACCTGCAAAAGATATATCAACACGTAAGAAACTCTACAATTCAATAAGACAAACTACCCAACTTAAAAATGAGCAAAAGATCTGAATAGACACCTTGCTCGAGAAGATATACAGCACGCAAATGAGCACCTGAAAAGATGGTCAACATCATCTGTCATCAGGCAAATGAAAATTAAAACGACAACGAGATAACACTAGACTAGAACGGCTAAAACTCAAAAAGACTAACCAGACTAAGTGCTGGAGAGGGAGTGGAGCAACTACAGCCTGCACACATGCTGGCGGCAATGTAAAATCGTACAACCACTTTGGAAAACAGCTTGGCAAGTTTTTAACTAATCACACACCTACCACACAATTCAACCATTTCACTCCTGAGTATTTTCTCTAAAGAAATGAAAGCACATGTCCACACAAAGACTTGTACACCAATGTTCACAGAAGTGTTTTGTTTAATAGCCCAAAACTGGAAACAATCCAAATGTTCCTCAATCAGGTGAAGGAACAAACAAAATGTGATACATGCACAACACAGACTACTACTCAAAAATAACAAGAAATGAACTATTGATATATGTAAGAACATGGGCGAATTTCAAAATAATTATTCTGAATGAAAGTAACTGAGCCAGGTAAAACAAAGAGTACATATTATATAATTTCATGTATATAAAATTGTAGAAAATGAAAACTTATCTACAGAGTCAGAAATCAGTGGTTGACTAACGACAGGCAGCACACAGTTGTAGGGAGGAATAACAAAGGGCCAGAAGGAATGTTTTAGAGGTGACGCTCATTATCTTGATTATGGTGACGGTTTCATGGATGTACACATATCTCAAAATGTATTAAACTGTACACTTTAAATATGTGCAGTTTGTTGTAGGTCAATAATACCTCAATAAAGCTGCGAGAGGAGGGGGAGAACAGAGAGACGAAAGAAAAATAAATCAGCCTAGGAGGACCAGGATCCAGAGTTCAGAGAGGGCAGTGAAAAAGGAGGTCAAGAAACAATCAAGGAGCATTCCCTAGAACTGAATAACACAAGTCCTCAGCCTCAGAGTCAGCCAAGCACCGATCAAAATAAACTGAAATTTTAAAAGAATCTATACCTAAGTACACAATCATGAACACTTACACTACCGAGGATAAAGATCTTGAAAACATTCAGAAAGAAAAATAGATCAACTACAAAAGAACGAAAGCAGAACATAGAAATTAAGCGCATGGCCTTCCTGATTTTGACAATGGCTCTGCCATGTATTAGCCAAGTGACCCTGAGTACGTTACTTAACCCCTCTGTGCTTCAGTTTTCTCATCTGTAATAGTAATAATAGTAAGGAGTAGTAGTCATGTGGTTGTTATGACAATTTAATAAATTAATCTATAAAGTGCCTAGAACAGTGCCTGGTATGTGTTAAATACTACATAAGTATCAGTTAAATAAATAAATCACATTAACATTCAACTTCTCATCACAGGGCCGGCCCGGTGGTGCAACCAGTTAAGTGCTAGCACTCCGCTGCGGCGGCCCGGGGTTCGCCGGTTTGGACCCCGGGCGGGCACCGACGCACCGCTTGGCAAGCCATGCTGTGGCAGTGTCCCATATAAAGTGGAGGAAGATGGGCAACGATGTTAGCCCAAGGCCAGTCTTCCTTAGCAAAAAGGGGAGGATTGGCAGATGTTAGCTCAGGGCCGGTCTTCCTCACCAAAAAAAAAAAAAACTCATCAAAAATACTGGATGACATAAGTCAAAAGAACAGCACTTTCAAAGATTTGAGGGAAACTAACTTGCAAACTCGAACTTGATGCCTAGCTAATGACCACTCATGTGTACAAGGGTAGAACAGATTCAGAAAACTCACACCCTGCACGGCATTTCTTAAGAATTCAATTGAGAATAAAAACCAAGGAAGGATTTAGGCCAAGAAAGATGATCAGAAAATAGTACCCTCAACTGAAGAAAGGAATTTTTAAAAATCTCAGGAAGCAGCTTTCCAACAAGCCTAAAGAACCAGGTGTGACAGCAACAGAAATAAAGACCTCAAGAAGGAGTCTCCAAGAAGAAAGAGGACTTGATAGAATACCTAATAAAACAGCGAGTTTGGATGTGGAACCGTATAAAGAGGAAAACAGAAAGAGAACACCAAGAAAAAGACAAAAGTAGCACAAGAAAAGAAACAGTATCACAGCATAACTTGAATCTGGAAAGTGACAAGAATTTACAATACTATTTGATTTTTCAGCTTTTAAAACAATCCCATATATAGCCAAAGCCCTGACAGTTTAATTTGGGATGCCAACAAGGCAAAAGGACAGCTGGCAAGCTTGGGGTGAAGAGTAAGAGCAGCAGAGGTAGAAAAGCTAATACCTAACCTTAGAAAGTGAGAAGTCAAGGGATACTTTAAATAGAAGACGTAATAAAAAAGACACATTACTCAAAGTTATAAAGCTTACCAAGAGAAGAAATAAAGACAGTGATTTACTATTAGGAATGGGGCAGGGGATGCCGCATAAGTGACGCAATCCTCTTCTATCATAGCTAGAATTCAATAGATAGATCCAAAACCAATAAATCAGGCATAATCATGATATCTAGAGACAGAACCAAAACAGTTAAAAATGGTTATCTCTACAGAGTAGAAATGGGATGAGATGCAAGTCAAGTTTGATGGAAGTTTTAAAAACAAAGGAAACCAGCATTCAGTTTAACACTTTCTCTTTGGGAAAAACACAAGGAATACTGAAACTGCCGTCAAAACCAGGCTTTCGGTTCCTCCTGGATAGGAGCTAAGTAAAAATCAAGATCTCACCAACCTCAGCAAAAGAATGCAGTTCACTGTGACTGACGGGCACTTCCTTCAAAAACGAAGGGGCGAGGGGCATGAAGCGCCGCTGAACCTTCCCAATCCAGAAATTCCAAGCACAAAATCGAACTCGGACGGGATCACGGAACGATAAAGAGAAAACTCAATAATGGCCAGAAGTCGACACATACATTAACAAACAACCAACCAAGTATTTAAGTGCATCCAGGAATTCTGAAAATTTCAACAAGCCTTCTGTCCAGCAGTCGGGGCACCTAGAGAAGGGGGCACTTATGAGACTTCTGTCTCGTCCTAGACGTTTCTAAGATGCTGCTTTCACCGTAGGATCTAAAACAGCAACAACAGTCCTTTCACACCAGGAGAAAACCTTTCGAGCACGGGCAGTAAACAACAGAAAGCTCGCCGCGGGGGGGTTACTTTACAAGGTTGTGAGAGGCTGGGATCAACACGTGCGCCTCGCTCCCCAGCTAACTCAGCGGGCCAGGCGTGTGCAGCCCAACACCTTCCAGCCTGTTCTGAAACCCGAAACGCGCTGCGCCGAGAGGAAACAAAGCCGTGGGCGGGGCCTTCCGGGCCGGAAAAAGCGGGCAGGGAGGAGCAGCCCTCCAGCGAGCACAGACCCCGCTCGGCCCTCGCCCCGCCGAGGCTGCTCTCCCAGGGCCCCGACAACGAGTGTCGGCGACCAACCGCGTGTCGGGCCGCGGCCGCCCGCGGGGCCCACAGAGCAGCGCGGGCCCCGGCACGGCACCCCGGGGACAGGCGGCGGGTCCCGAGGGCCGCGGCCCAGACGCGCTGGGGCTCCGGGCTTGCCGCCAGGCACCTCCTCACCTTCTCTTCCACGCAGTCGACAATGATGGACGGGGACTTGCGGCTGAGCCAGCGAGAGAAAGCCGGGCCTCCCATAGCAGCGGCGCGGCCCCCCACGAACATAACCAGAAGAGACAGGCGGGAGCGGCAGCCGCGGCACCGGGACTTCCTCCCACGTGCGCGCCGTCGACGGGAAGTGATGTCACGGCGCCGCCGCCGCAGGGGAAGCCGAGAAGGAGGCTCGCGGCCGGGCTGGTTGTCGGATTCGGGGTTCTACGGCTGACCGGGTGGTGGGGGCTGCGGCTGGCCTCGCTTGCGGCGTTAGCTTTCAGTGGTGCCAGCCCTGAAGCCCGAGGTCGACCTCATGTGAGTCGCGGGGAATCCCGGGCTGCACCGGCGTCTTGCTTCCCCAGCCCTCGGGTTCCACTGGGGCGGGATCCCCGTGCTCCGCAGGCGCCCGGGGAGGTAGGTCTTCCTTGCCGGTTTGATCACCTCCTTTTTCTCACCCATCTCAATTCAGAGTAGAATCAAAGCATCTAAACACACTCATTATTTCTATGTCCTGGTTTCTCCCGGTTTTGTGCCACAGTACATACTTGGACTATGAAAAGGAATATTTTTAGGTATTTTACACGAATGATGGCTGGTTTGCGTAACTCCCTTTAGTTATAAAATGGGATCTAGCCGGCATTTAGCATCTAATTGAACCTTCCAGCTACATTTATGAGTATAAAATAATTGCTGATATCACTCTCCAGCATTTATTTGAGCGCTTACCACATACTAAAGCTTTGGCTAAGTGATTATCTCATTTAATTGTCACGTGAACCTTCTGAGAGTGTTACATATTATCATCTTCATGGAACAGATGAGAAAGCCAAGCTGTAAAGGGGTTAAGTTACTTGCTTATTCATACTGCTGTGTTTCAGTCCAAGTAAAGATCATTTAATGCTCTGTCCTTACACTAACAGGATGCTTTTATCCTTTATTTTCTGATGGCTTCAAATCCTTTTTTTAAGCATATACAAAGAGATCTGGAAGAAGAGAGATTTATGTCCGTTTGTTCAAGCCTGGAAGTGTTTCTCCATGGAATCCCCTCTTGGCTTGACAAATCACGCTCAGTCCTAAAGGCTCACCTCAAGAGGCCTTTATGAAAGTATTTCTCCTTGCTACCTGGTGTGCAAATATTTACTGCCCCTTCCTCTGTGGTCTGATGCCACTTTAAACTTCTTTAAACTGTTTAAACTGCTGGTGTGGAAATTAAGAGAAATGGTTAGCCCATGTTTCACTTAAGGACAGCCAGAACTATTCCGGAGTATTATGTCTATTGTGAAGTCCCTCATTTCTTCTGGAAACAGGCCCTCCTCGTCAAGTATTTGGTTCCCCTAGGAGGTGCTGTGTTCTTGTAAGACCACACACAAGGTAGGTGATTGAACAGCTGGGCAAATTGGGCCATTGAGAGTCCTTGCCCAGCATTTTTGAACTGAGAACCACAGGAAGGTGGTAAGGCAGTCCCTCCCAGATAGCTGAAAGCTGAAAGAGAATGGGACTTGCTGCCAGTCCGCAATGAGAGAAGCAGATTTAAGTCCCTGGTTCCAGTGGTTTTTGAGTACAGCTAAATCCCTCTTCCTGCAGTTTGGTTGGTAAACCTATTCTTTAATTCTATGAGCCAGTAAATTCTCCTTTTGTCCCACGCTAGTTTGGGACAAAACAATGGAGGCCAGAAGGCAGTGGGATAGCACATATAAAGTGCTGAAGGAAAAAACTGTTAACTAAGAATTCTATATTCAGGAAAAGTACTGTTCAAAAATGAAGAAAAAATAAAGACTTTGCCAGATAAACAAAAATTGAGAGAATTCATTGCTAGTAGACCTGATTTACAAGAAATACTAAAGAAAGTTCTTCAGGCTGAAAACAAGTGACCCCAGTAAAGGTAATTATACATATTTTTTATCCTTTCTATTCTTAACTGATTTAAAAACCAATTGTATAAAATAATATCACACAACGTATCATGGCTTAAAACGCACAATTTAATATAAGTGTAATATATTTCCTAGTAACAGCCCAAAAGGAGGTGGATGGAAGCAAAGTTGCAATGAGCTAAGGAAATGACTGCAGATGGTAAAATGATAATTATAACAATGCAATGTTGAGTTTGTAACATTAACAGATATAATACATATAACAACAATACCAAAAAAAAAAGGGAAAATGGGAATCAAGCTGCATAGCAGTAAAGGTTCTACATATTACCCAAATTCAGCTAGTACAAATCTAAAGCTGATGAGACGTGTATAGTAAACCCTAGAGCAATTACGTAAAAAAATTCCAAAAAAAAACTAAAAAAAAGATCACTAATGAAATTAAAATGCTACATTAGAAAATACATATAGAAAACAAAAACTAAAATGGCCGATGTAAATCCAACTATATCAGTAACATTAAATGTGAATAGATTGAACAATCAAAAGGGAAAGATTGTTAGATTGGATTTAAAAAAAACATGATCCAACTATATGTTGTCTACAGGAGACACACGAGAGTCACAGAGACAAAAACACTGAAAGTAAATAGATGGGGACAAATATCATGCAAACAGCAACCACAAGAAAGCTGGATTGGCTGGACTAACATCAGACAAAATAGACTTTAAAACAAGAATACTAGAGACAGTGACATTTTATAATGATGAAATGGTCAATAGTTCAAGACATAACAATTAAAAACATATATGCATCTATTAATGGAGCATTGAAATACATGAAACTTTTAATAGAAATGAAAACAGACAATTCAACAATAGTTGGAGACTTCAATACCCCACTTTCAATAATGTATAGAACAATTAGACAGAAGATCAACAAGGAAATAGACGACTTGAACAACACTACAAACCAACCAGATCTAACAGACTTCTACAGAGCACTCCATCCAACAACAGAATATACATTCTCAAGTACATAGGGAACATTCTCCAGAACAGATCAAATGTTGGGCTACAGAACAAACCCCAATAAATTTAAAAGCAGAAAAATAATACAAAGTATGTTCTCCAACCATAATAAAATAAAATTAGAAATCAATAGTAGGAATAAATCTGGCAAATTCATAAATATGTGGGAATTAAACAACACATTCATGAATAACCAATGAGTCGAAGAAGAAATCTAAAGGGAAATCAGAAAACGCTGGTTCTTGGAAGAGATCAACACAATTGACAAACCTCTGTCCAGTCTGACCAAGAAAAAGAGAGAAGATTCAAATTACTTGAATCAAAAACAAAAGAGAGAAAACAACACTAAGATATCACCTCACGCCCGTTAGAATGGCTATAATCACCAAGCCAAGAAACAACAAACACTGGAGAGGATGTGGAGAAACAGGAACCCTCGTACACAGCTGGTGGGAATGCAAACTGGTGCAGCCTCTATGGAGAACGGTATGGAGATTCCTCAAAGAATTAAAAATAGAGATGCCCTATGATCCAGCTATCCCACTACTGGGAATCTATCCAACGAATCTGAAATCAAAAATCCCAAGGGCCTTATGCACCCCTATGTTCATTGCAGCATTATTCACCATAGCAAGAAGTGGAAGCAACCTAAGTGTCCCTCGACTGATGACTGGATCAAGAAAATGTGGTGTATATATACAATGGAATACTACTCAGCCATAAAAAAAGACAAAATCGTCCCATTTGCAACAACATGGATGGGCCTGGAGGGTATTATGTTAAATGAAGGAAGCCAGAAAGAGAAAGACAAACACTGTATGATCTCATTCATATGTGGAATATAAACCAACACATGGACAGAGAAAACTGTATTGTGGTTACCAGGGGCAATGGGGGTGGGGGGTGGGCACAAGGGTTGAAGGGAGACATATATATGGTGATGGACAAACAAACATGTACAACCCAAAATTTCACAATGTTAAAAACTATTAAAACATCAATTAAAAAAAAGACAAAACTGAAGGAAAAAAAAAAAAAGACAGGACAAGATTACCAACCTTACAGAAACAAAAAGGATTATAAACAAATACTATGAATAATAGTACACAAATTAGATAACTTAGATGAAATACACAAATTACTAGAAAAACACAAACTACAAAAATGACTCAAGATAATCTGAATAAACCTATAATAAGTGAAGAGATTGAATCAGTAATCCACAAACTATGCACAAAGAAAAGCCCAGGCATAAATGGTTTCACCGCTGAAATCTACCAAACACTCAAGGAAGAATTAACACCAATTCTTACAAAAAAAAAAAAAAAAGAAGAGGAAGAAACACTTTCCACTACATTTTATGGGGCTAATATTACCCCGATACCAAAGTCAGACAAAGATGTCACAAGAAAGCAAAACTACAGGGGCCAGCCTGGTGGCGTAGAGATTAAGTTTGCACGCTCCACTGTGGCAGCCCAGGGTTCACAGGTTTGGATCCCGGGTATGGACTGATGGACCGCTTGTCAAGCCATGCTATGGCGGTGTCCCATATTAAAAAAAAATAAATAGAGGAAGATGGGCACGGATGTTACCCCAGGGCCAATCGTCCTCTGCAAGAAGAGGAAGATTGGCAACGGATGTTAGCTCAGGGCTAATCTTCCTCACCAAAAAAAAAAAAGAAAACAAAACTACAGACTAATATCTCTTACCAACATGGATGTAAAAGTCCTCAACAAAATACTAGCTAACTGAATCTAGCAATATATAAAGAGAATTATACACCATGACCAAGTGGGATTTATCCTAGGGATGCAAAGTTGGTTTAACGTCCAAAAACAATTAATGTAATACATCATACAAATAGAATGAAAAACAAAAAATCACAAGACCAACTCAGCAGATGTAGGAAAAAGCATTTGACAAAATCCAACACGCTTTCATGATTTAAAAAAAACTCAATAAACTAGGAACAGAAGGGAAGTTCCTCAATATAAAGGGCATCTACAAAAAATCTCCAGTTAACATCATACTTAATGGTGACATACTGGATGGTTTCCCTTTAAGATTAGGAACAAGACAAAGATTTCCACTCTTGCCATTTCTATTCTAAATTGTAGCCGAGGTTCTAACCAGGGCATTTAGGCAAGAAAAAGAAATAAAAGGCATCTATATCGGAAAGGAGGAGGTAAAACTATCTCTATTTGCATGAAGTGATCCTGTATATAGAAAATCCTAAGGAGTCTACCAAAAAACTATTAGAAGTAATAAATGAGTTCAGCAAGGTTGCAGGATACAAGATCAATATACAAAACCCAATTGAATTTCTATACATTTGCATTGAAAAACCCAAAAGTAAAATTAAGAAAACAATTCCATTCACAATAGTATCCAAAACCAGGAATAAATTAACCAAAGAAATCCAAAACTTATACTCTGAAGTTGATTCTAAATTCATACGGAATTCTAAGGCAACAAGCTACAGCTAACAAAACAATTCTGAAAAAGAAGAATAAATAGTGTAAGACTCATACTTCCCAATTGCAAAAGTTACTACAAAGCAACAGTTGTCAAGACAGTGTGGTACTGGTACAAGGACAAACATACAGATCAATGGAACAGAACTGAAAGACCAGAAATAAACCTATACACCTGTGGTCAACTGATTTTTCACAAGGGTGCCCATGGTGCTGTGACAATTGAATAGCTATATGCAAAAGAATGAAGTTAGACCCTAACCTTATCCCATAAGCAAAAGTTTACTCAAAATGGATCATACACTTCAATTGAAGAGCTAAAACTATAAAACACTTAGAAGAACACACAGGCATAAATCTTCATGACCTTGTATTTGGCAATGGACTCTTAGATCCGACACCAAAAGCAGAAACAACTAAATAAATGAATAAATAAGTTAAACGTCATCATCAAAATTAAGAACTTTTATGCTTCAAAAGACACTATCAAGAAAGTGGAAAGACAATCTAGAATGGGAAAAAATATCTGCAAATCATATATGTAATGAGGAACTTGTATTCGGAACATAGATTAAAAAGCTCTTGGGGCCAGCCCGGTGGTGTAGCAGTTAAGTTCGCGCGCTCCACTTTGGCGGCCCAGGGTTCATGGGTTCTGATCCCAGGCACAGACCAACGTACTGCCTATCAAGTCATGCTGTGGCTGCGTCCATATAAAGTAGAGGAAGACGGGCACGGATGTGAGCCCAGGTCCAATCTTCCTCAGCAAGAAGAGAAGGATTGGCAACAGAAGTTAGCTCAGGGCTGATCTTCCCCACCTCCTCCCCCCAAAAAACTTCTTACAATTCAGTAATAAAAAGACAACCCAATATAAAATAGGCAAAGAATCTGAACAGATATTTCTCCAAAGAAGATATACAAATGGCCAATAAGCACATGAAAAGATGCTCAGTATCATTAGTCATAAGGGAAACGCAAATCAAAACCACAATAAGATACCACTTCATACCCACTAGAATGGCTAAAATTAAAAAAGTTAGATAACAAGTGTTAGTGAGAATGTGGAGAAACTGGAACCCTCAAACACTGCCACAGGAATGTAAAATGTTGCAGCCACTTTGGAAAATAGTCTGGCAGTTTCTCAAATAATTAAACATAGAGCTACCATGTAACCCAGCAATTCTACTCCTAGGTATATATCCAACAAATGGAAACATGTCCACACAGAAACTTGTACATGAATGTAACAGCATCACTCATAATAGTCAAAAGGTGGAAACAACCCAAATGTCCAAAGACACACAAACAGATAAACAAAATGTGGTATATCCACACAATGAAACATTATTTGGTCATAAAAAAGAATGAGATACTGACATATGCTACAACATAAATGTACCTTGAAAATATAATGCTAAGTGAAAGAAGCCAGCCAAAAAAAAACCCATATACTATATGATTCTATTCCTAGGAAAGTCAGAATAGGGAAATCTATAGAGACAAAAAAGTAGCTTAGTGGTTGCTTAGGGATGGGGTAAACAGGGTCAGGGGATAAAGGGATGGTAGCTGAAGGGTTCAGGCTTCTTTTTGAGGTGATGAAAATATTCTAAAATTTACTGTGGTGATGGTTACACACATCTGTGAATATATTTTAAAAAACCACTGAATTATAAACTTTAAATGGGTGAATTGTATGGTATGTGAATCATATCTCAATAAAGCTGCCTAAAAAATGTAGTAGCCAGCTCCAAAAAAAAACATCATAGTGAAGAAAGCAGAATGTAGGGTCAGAGAGCAACATCGCTTTTGTTCATCATTAATCCTTCCTGCCCTTAAAGCCATGCCTGCATGTTTGCAAAAAAAAAAAAAAAAAAAAAAAAAGGACTAAATGAAGTAGACGAGTGACAGGAAAAAAGCAGGGTAGGAAACCTGGATTTCACCACATGAAAAGAGCACAATTCTACACTATGCAATGTCACCAAAAATTAGACATAAAAATATCCTCACTTATACCTGGACATACAAACTACTAAAAACTCACTTACCAAATAAATTTCTGAAACATCAAATGAGTCTGTGTAAGGCTTTGTTTGAAGAACTTAACTTGTATTAATTGATTTAATCCACACAACCACCCTATGTGGTACATATATAGCTGATCTTCATTATTTACAAGTTCCATATTTGTGAATTCACCTACTCACTAAAAGTTTTTTGGAATCCCAAATCAGTATTTGCAGCATTCTCATGGTCATTCGCAAACATGAGCAGAGCAGTGAAAAATTTCAGTCTATCAACACACACGTTCCAGTTGAGGTCAAACAAGGTGACACTCTGCCTTACTTCAGCTCTCATACAGAAATGACCAGAGGATAGAGATGGTAGGGAGCAGTGTGGTGTAATGCAAGAAGCTCCAGTTCTTTCGAGTTTAGGAGAGTTTAAGTCATTTTCCCAAGATCAGAAAGCTAACGAATGGAGGACTGTATGAGCCAAGGACACAAAGTGAAGAAATTGATGGTTGAATGAATTAATAGTTAAAAGGCTAAAAAAAGAGATAAAACGAGATCATAAAAAATACTTACACCAAAAGAAGAAAAAATGGAGAAGGGAAACAAAAAACAGATGAGACAGAAAACAAACAGTAAGATGATAGATTTAAATCTAACCATATCAATAATCACATTCAACGTAAATGTTCTAAATGCCCCAATTACAAGGCAGAGATTGTGAAAACAGTGTGGCAGTTCCTCAAAAAGATAAACACGGAATTACCATATGATGTTGCAATTCCACTCATAGGTATATACCCAAAGAAATGAAAGCAGGAATCACTCACAGGTATACACCCAAAGCACTGATGTGGCATACAGATACTTGTCCACCAATGATCATAGCAGCATTATTCACAACAGTCAAAAGGTAAAAATAACCCAAGTGTCCAAACAAAATGTGATAAACACATACAATGGGATATTATTCAACCTTAAAGAGGAATGAAACTCTGATATATGCTAAACATGGATGAAACTAGAAAACATGCTAAGTGAAATAAGCCAGACACAAAATGCCAAATACTATATGACTCCACTCATCTTAGGTACCTAGAATAGGCAAATTCATAAGACAGAAGGTAGGGGAGAAGGGAGAACAGGGAATTATTGTGTAATGGGTATAGAGTTTCTGTTTAGGATGATGAAAAAGTTACAGAAATGAAGAGTCACAATGGTTTCACAATATTGTAAATGTACTTAATGTCACTGAATTCTAAACCTTATAATGGTTAAAATGGCAATTTTTATGTTACATATATTTTGCCACAATAAAAAAAAAAAGGGCAGAGATCATCAAACTATAAAAAAGCAAGACCCAAGTGTATGTTGCCTACAAAAACAAACACTTTAAATATAAAGACACAAACAGGCTAAAAGTAAAAGGATGGAAATAGACCATGCTAGCACTAGTCAAAAGATCTGGCTACATTAATATTGAACAAAGTAGACTTCAGAGCAAAGAATATTACCAGGGATAAAGAGGGCCACTTTATAACGATAAAGGAGTACATTCATCAAGAAGACATAACAATCCTAAGCATTTATGTACCTAATAAAAGAGCTTCAAAATGCAAGGAGCAAAAAACAATGGAACTAAAAGAAGAAACAAACAAATCCAAAAAATTATAATAGGAGATTTCCACACCCCTACCAATAATTGACAGAACAAGGAGACAGAAAATCAGTAAATGTTGTTCAAGTCTTTCATATCCTATCAACAAACGTGATAACATTTATAGAACACTCCACCCAATAACAGCAGCACATATATCTTTTTAAAGTCAAAATGAAACATTTACCAAGACCATATCCTGGGACATACAACAAATCAGATAAGCTTTTAAAAGATTCAAATTATGCAAAGCATGTTCTCTGACAGGGGAACTAAATTAGAAATCAATAACAGAAAAAAAGTCTGGAAAATCCCCCAAATATTTGAAAATTAAATAATACTCTTCTAAATAAGCAATGGGCCAAAGAAGAAGTCAAAGAGGATATCAGGAAATATTTGTTACTGAATGAAAATGAAAACACAACATGTCATTATTTGTGGCATAGAGTTGAAACAGTATCTAGAAGGCTGTTTATGGCACTCAACACCTTTATTAGAGAAAATGCAATGTACCAAAGCAATGACCTAAGTTCCCACCTTAAGAAATAAGGACAAGAAACGCAAGCTAAACACAAAGTGAGCATAAGAAACAAATAAGAGCAGAAGTTGATGAAAAAGAAAACAGAGAAACAACAGAGAAAAATCAATGAAACCAAAAGCTAGTTCTCTGAGATCAGTCTAACCAGACTATTAATGGAACAAAAGAGAAAAGACAAAATTAGTATCAGAAATAAGAGAGGTGACATCACCACATTTTCTATCAATAGTAAAAGGATAATAAGGAATACTATGAACAACTTTTGTCAACACATTTGACTACTCAGATGAAATGGACAAAACCTGTGAAAGTTAAAAATTACAACAGCTCATTCAAAAAGAAATAGATAATCTGAATAGCTCTATATCTACTAAAGAAAGTGAATTTGTAGACAAAAACCTTCCCCCAAAACTTCAGGCCCAGAAAGCTTCACTGGTGAATTCTACCAAATATTTAAGCAAGAAATAACACCAATTCTAGACACACCCTTCCAGAAAACTGGGGAGGGTATATACCGCGCAGCTCAATCTGAGGCCAAGGTTACTCAAAAACTAAAACTAGACAAAGACATTTCAAGAACACTACAGACAAATATCCTTTTTGAACATAAATGTAAAAATGTAAATGAAGAAATCTTTAGCAAATTGAATCCAACAGTATATAAAAATAATATACCATGACCAAGTGGGATTTACCCAAGGAATGCAAGGCGAGTTTAACATTTCAAAATCAATGTAATTCATCATATTAAAAAACTTAAAACAGAAACCATGGGATGAATTAAAACTATAAAACATCTCTAAGAAAACACAAGAGAGAATCGTAGTGACCTTGGCTTTGGCAAAGATCGTTAAATACAATACAAAGAGCGGAAATATAAAAAAATATATATAAAACAGACTTCATTAAAATTAAAAACTTCTGTTCTGTGCACTGGTAAGAAGTAAAAAGGTAAGCCAGAGTAGGAGAAAATACCTGCAAAAGATATATCAACACGTAAGAAACTCTACAATTCAATAAGACAAACTACCCAACTTAAAAATGAGCAAAAGATCTGAATAGACACCTTGCTCGAGAAGATATACAGCACGCAAATGAGCACCTGAAAAGATGGTCAACATCATCTGTCATCAGGCAAATGAAAATTAAAACGACAACGAGATAACACTAGACTAGAACGGCTAAAACTCAAAAAGACTAACCAGACTAAGTGCTGGAGAGGGAGTGGAGCAACTACAGCCTGCACACATGCTGGCGGCAATGTAAAATCGTACAACCACTTTGGAAAACAGCTTGGCAAGTTTTTAACTAATCACACACCTACCACACAATTCAACCATTTCACTCCTGAGTATTTTCTCTAAAGAAATGAAAGCACATGTCCACACAAAGACTTGTACACCAATGTTCACAGAAGTGTTTTGTTTAATAGCCCAAAACTGGAAACAATCCAAATGTTCCTCAATCAGGTGAAGGAACAAACAAAATGTGATACATGCACAACACAGACTACTACTCAAAAATAACAAGAAATGAACTATTGATATATGTAAGAACATGGGCGAATTTCAAAATAATTATTCTGAATGAAAGTAACTGAGCCAGGTAAAACAAAGAGTACATATTATATAATTTCATGTATATAAAATTGTAGAAAATGAAAACTTATCTACAGAGTCAGAAATCAGTGGTTGACTAACGACAGGCAGCACACAGTTGTAGGGAGGAATAACAAAGGGCCAGAAGGAATGTTTTAGAGGTGACGCTCATTATCTTGATTATGGTGACGGTTTCATGGATGTACACATATCTCAAAATGTATTAAACTGTACACTTTAAATATGTGCAGTTTGTTGTAGGTCAATAATACCTCAATAAAGCTGCGAGAGGAGGGGGAGAACAGAGAGACGAAAGAAAAATAAATCAGCCTAGGAGGACCAGGATCCAGAGTTCAGAGAGGGCAGTGAAAAAGGAGGTCAAGAAACAATCAAGGAGCATTCCCTAGAACTGAATAACACAAGTCCTCAGCCTCAGAGTCAGCCAAGCACCGATCAAAATAAACTGAAATTTTAAAAGAATCTATACCTAAGTACACAATCATGAACACTTACACTACCGAGGATAAAGATCTTGAAAACATTCAGAAAGAAAAATAGATCAACTACAAAAGAACGAAAGCAGAACATAGAAATTAAGCGCATGGCCTTCCTGATTTTGACAATGGCTCTGCCATGTATTAGCCAAGTGACCCTGAGTACGTTACTTAACCCCTCTGTGCTTCAGTTTTCTCATCTGTAATAGTAATAATAGTAAGGAGTAGTAGTCATGTGGTTGTTATGACAATTTAATAAATTAATCTATAAAGTGCCTAGAACAGTGCCTGGTATGTGTTAAATACTACATAAGTATCAGTTAAATAAATAAATCACATTAACATTCAACTTCTCATCACAGGGCCGGCCCGGTGGTGCAACCAGTTAAGTGCTAGCACTCCGCTGCGGCGGCCCGGGGTTCGCCGGTTTGGACCCCGGGCGGGCACCGACGCACCGCTTGGCAAGCCATGCTGTGGCAGTGTCCCATATAAAGTGGAGGAAGATGGGCAACGATGTTAGCCCAAGGCCAGTCTTCCTTAGCAAAAAGGGGAGGATTGGCAGATGTTAGCTCAGGGCCGGTCTTCCTCACCAAAAAAAAAAAAAACTCATCAAAAATACTGGATGACATAAGTCAAAAGAACAGCACTTTCAAAGATTTGAGGGAAACTAACTTGCAAACTCGAACTTGATGCCTAGCTAATGACCACTCATGTGTACAAGGGTAGAACAGATTCAGAAAACTCACACCCTGCACGGCATTTCTTAAGAATTCAATTGAGAATAAAAACCAAGGAAGGATTTAGGCCAAGAAAGATGATCAGAAAATAGTACCCTCAACTGAAGAAAGGAATTTTTAAAAATCTCAGGAAGCAGCTTTCCAACAAGCCTAAAGAACCAGGTGTGACAGCAACAGAAATAAAGACCTCAAGAAGGAGTCTCCAAGAAGAAAGAGGACTTGATAGAATACCTAATAAAACAGCGAGTTTGGATGTGGAACCGTATAAAGAGGAAAACAGAAAGAGAACACCAAGAAAAAGACAAAAGTAGCACAAGAAAAGAAACAGTATCACAGCATAACTTGAATCTGGAAAGTGACAAGAATTTACAATACTATTTGATTTTTCAGCTTTTAAAACAATCCCATATATAGCCAAAGCCCTGACAGTTTAATTTGGGATGCCAACAAGGCAAAAGGACAGCTGGCAAGCTTGGGGTGAAGAGTAAGAGCAGCAGAGGTAGAAAAGCTAATACCTAACCTTAGAAAGTGAGAAGTCAAGGGATACTTTAAATAGAAGACGTAATAAAAAAGACACATTACTCAAAGTTATAAAGCTTACCAAGAGAAGAAATAAAGACAGTGATTTACTATTAGGAATGGGGCAGGGGATGCCGCATAAGTGACGCAATCCTCTTCTATCATAGCTAGAATTCAATAGATAGATCCAAAACCAATAAATCAGGCATAATCATGATATCTAGAGACAGAACCAAAACAGTTAAAAATGGTTATCTCTACAGAGTAGAAATGGGATGAGATGCAAGTCAAGTTTGATGGAAGTTTTAAAAACAAAGGAAACCAGCATTCAGTTTAACACTTTCTCTTTGGGAAAAACACAAGGAATACTGAAACTGCCGTCAAAACCAGGCTTTCGGTTCCTCCTGGATAGGAGCTAAGTAAAAATCAAGATCTCACCAACCTCAGCAAAAGAATGCAGTTCACTGTGACTGACGGGCACTTCCTTCAAAAACGAAGGGGCGAGGGGCATGAAGCGCCGCTGAACCTTCCCAATCCAGAAATTCCAAGCACAAAATCGAACTCGGACGGGATCACGGAACGATAAAGAGAAAACTCAATAATGGCCAGAAGTCGACACATACATTAACAAACAACCAACCAAGTATTTAAGTGCATCCAGGAATTCTGAAAATTTCAACAAGCCTTCTGTCCAGCAGTCGGGGCACCTAGAGAAGGGGGCACTTATGAGACTTCTGTCTCGTCCTAGACGTTTCTAAGATGCTGCTTTCACCGTAGGATCTAAAACAGCAACAACAGTCCTTTCACACCAGGAGAAAACCTTTCGAGCACGGGCAGTAAACAACAGAAAGCTCGCCGCGGGGGGTGACTTTACAAGGTTGTGAGAGGCTGGGATCAACACGTGCGCCTCGCTCCCCAGCTAACTCAGCGGGCCAGGCGTGTGCAGCCCAACACCTTCCAGCCTGTTCTGAAACCCGAAACGCGCTGCGCCGAGAGGAAACAAAGCCGTGGGCGGGGCCTTCCGGGCCGGAAAAAGCGGGCAGGGAGGAGCCGCCCTCCAGCGAGCACAGACCCCGCTCGGCCCTCGCCCCGCCGAGGCTGCTCTCCCAGGGCCCCGACAACGAGTGTCGGCGACCAACCGCGTGTCGGGCCGCGGCCGCCCGCGGGGCCCACAGAGCAGCGCGGGCCCCGGCACGGCACCCCGGGGACAGGCGGCGGGTCCCGAGGGCCGCGGCCCAGACGCGCTGGGGCTCCGGGCTTGCCGCCAGGCACCTCCTCACCTTCTCTTCCACGCAGTCGACAATGATGGACGGGGACTTGCGGCTGAGCCAGCGAGAGAAAGCCGGGCCTCCCATAGCAGCGGTGCGGCCCCCCACGAACATAACCAGAAGAGACAGGCGGGAGCGGCAGCCGCGGCACCGGGACTTCCTCCCACGTGCGCGCCGTCGACGGGAAGTGATGTCACGGCGCCGCCGCCGCAGGGGAAGCCGAGAAGGAGGCTCGCGGCCGGGCTGGTTGTCGGATTCGGGGTTCTACGGCTGACCGGGTGGTGGGGGCTGCGGCTGGCCTCGCTTGCGGCGTTAGCTTTCAGTGGTGCCAGCCCTGAAGCCCGAGGTCGACCTCATGTGAGTCGCGGGGAATCCCGGGCTGCACCGGCGTCTTGCTTCCCCAGCCCTCGGGTTCCACTGGGGCGGGATCCCCGTGCTCCGCAGGCGCCCGGGGAGGTAGGTCTTCCTTGCCGGTTTGATCACCTCCTTTTTCTCACCCATCTCAATTCAGAGTAGAATCAAAGCATCTAAACACACTCATTATTTCTATGTCCTGGTTTCTCCCGGTTTTGTGCCACAGTACATACTTGGACTATGAAAAGGAATATTTTTAGGTATTTTACACGAATGATGGCTGGTTTGCGTAACTCCCTTTAGTTATAAAATGGGATCTAGCCGGCATTTAGCATCTAATTGAACCTTCCAGCTACATTTATGAGTATAAAATAATTGCTGATATCACTCTCCAGCATTTATTTGAGCGCTTACCACATACTAAAGCTTTGGCTAAGTGATTATCTCATTTAATTGTCACGTGAACCTTCTGAGAGTGTTACATATTATCATCTTCATGGAACAGATGAGAAAGCCAAGCTGTAAAGGGGTTAAGTTACTTGCTTATTCATACTGCTGTGTTTCAGTCCAAGTAAAGATCATTTAATGCTCTGTCCTTACACTAACAGGATGCTTTTATCCTTTATTTTCTGATGGCTTCAAATCCTTTTTTTAAGCATATACAAAGAGATCTGGAAGAAGAGAGATTTATGTCCGTTTGTTCAAGCCTGGAAGTGTTTCTCCATGGAATCCCCTCTTGGCTTGACAAATCACGCTCAGTCCTAAAGGCTCACCTCAAGAGGCCTTTATGAAAGTATTTCTCCTTGCTACCTGGTGTGCAAATATTTACTGCCCCTTCCTCTGTGGTCTGATGCCACTTTAAACTTCTTTAAACTGTTTAAACTGCTGGTGTGGAAATTAAGAGAAATGGTTAGCCCATGTTTCACTTAAGGACAGCCAGAACTATTCCGGAGTATTATGTCTATTGTGAAGTCCCTCATTTCTTCTGGAAACAGGCCCTCCTCGTCAAGTATTTGGTTCCCCTAGGAGGTGCTGTGTTCTTGTAAGACCACACACAAGGTAGGTGATTGAACAGCTGGGCAAATTGGGCCATTGAGAGTCCTTGCCCAGCATTTTTGAACTGAGAACCACAGGAAGGTGGTAAGGCAGTCCCTCCCAGATAGCTGAAAGCTGAAAGAGAATGGGACTTGCTGCCAGTCCGCAATGAGAGAAGCAGATTTAAGTCCCTGGTTCCAGTGGTTTTTGAGTACAGCTAAATCCCTCTTCCTGCAGTTTGGTTGGTAAACCTATTCTTTAATTCTATGAGCCAGTAAATTCTCCTTTTGTCCCACGCTAGTTTGGGACAAAACAATGGAGGCCAGAAGGCAGTGGGATAGCACATATAAAGTGCTGAAGGAAAAAACTGTTAACTAAGAATTCTATATTCAGGAAAAGTACTGTTCAAAAATGAAGAAAAAATAAAGACTTTGCCAGATAAACAAAAATTGAGAGAATTCATTGCTAGTAGACCTGATTTACAAGAAAT
The DNA here is from genome assembly GCF_020826845.1 of Diceros bicornis minor. Lineage (NCBI taxonomy): Eukaryota > Metazoa > Chordata > Mammalia > Perissodactyla > Rhinocerotidae > Diceros > Diceros bicornis. The sequence continues at coordinate 1,160,054 of NW_026691844.1, read as the reverse complement.
ACTAAAGAAAGTTCTTCAGGCTGAAAACAAGTGACCCCAGTAAAGGTAATTATACATATTTTTTATCCTTTCTATTCTTAACTGATTTAAAAACCAATTGTATAAAATAATATCACACAACGTATCATGGCTTAAAACGCACAATTTAATATAAGTGTAATATATTTCCTAGTAACAGCCCAAAAGGAGGTGGATGGAAGCAAAGTTGCAATGAGCTAAGGAAATGACTGCAGATGGTAAAATGATAATTATAACAATGCAATGTTGAGTTTGTAACATTAACAGATATAATACATATAACAACAATACCAAAAAAAAAAGGGAAAATGGGAATCAAGCTGCATAGCAGTAAAGGTTCTACATATTACCCAAATTCAGCTAGTACAAATCTAAAGCTGATGAGACGTGTATAGTAAACCCTAGAGCAATTACGTAAAAAAATTCCAAAAAAAAACTAAAAAAAAGATCACTAATGAAATTAAAATGCTACATTAGAAAATACATATAGAAAACAAAAACTAAAATGGCCGATGTAAATCCAACTATATCAGTAACATTAAATGTGAATAGATTGAACAATCAAAAGGGAAAGATTGTTAGATTGGATTTAAAAAAAACATGATCCAACTATATGTTGTCTACAGGAGACACACGAGAGTCACAGAGACAAAAACACTGAAAGTAAATAGATGGGGACAAATATCATGCAAACAGCAACCACAAGAAAGCTGGATTGGCTGGACTAACATCAGACAAAATAGACTTTAAAACAAGAATACTAGAGACAGTGACATTTTATAATGATGAAATGGTCAATAGTTCAAGACATAACAATTAAAAACATATATGCATCTATTAATGGAGCATTGAAATACATGAAACTTTTAATAGAAATGAAAACAGACAATTCAACAATAGTTGGAGACTTCAATACCCCACTTTCAATAATGTATAGAACAATTAGACAGAAGATCAACAAGGAAATAGACGACTTGAACAACACTACAAACCAACCAGATCTAACAGACTTCTACAGAGCACTCCATCCAACAACAGAATATACATTCTCAAGTACATAGGGAACATTCTCCAGAACAGATCAAATGTTGGGCTACAGAACAAACCCCAATAAATTTAAAAGCAGAAAAATAATACAAAGTATGTTCTCCAACCATAATAAAATAAAATTAGAAATCAATAGTAGGAATAAATCTGGCAAATTCATAAATATGTGGGAATTAAACAACACATTCATGAATAACCAATGAGTCGAAGAAGAAATCTAAAGGGAAATCAGAAAACGCTGGTTCTTGGAAGAGATCAACACAATTGACAAACCTCTGTCCAGTCTGACCAAGAAAAAGAGAGAAGATTCAAATTACTTGAATCAAAAACAAAAGAGAGAAAACAACACTAAGATATCACCTCACGCCCGTTAGAATGGCTATAATCACCAAGCCAAGAAACAACAAACACTGGAGAGGATGTGGAGAAACAGGAACCCTCGTACACAGCTGGTGGGAATGCAAACTGGTGCAGCCTCTATGGAGAACGGTATGGAGATTCCTCAAAGAATTAAAAATAGAGATGCCCTATGATCCAGCTATCCCACTACTGGGAATCTATCCAACGAATCTGAAATCAAAAATCCCAAGGGCCTTATGCACCCCTATGTTCATTGCAGCATTATTCACCATAGCAAGAAGTGGAAGCAACCTAAGTGTCCCTCGACTGATGACTGGATCAAGAAAATGTGGTGTATATATACAATGGAATACTACTCAGCCATAAAAAAAGACAAAATCGTCCCATTTGCAACAACATGGATGGGCCTGGAGGGTATTATGTTAAATGAAGGAAGCCAGAAAGAGAAAGACAAACACTGTATGATCTCATTCATATGTGGAATATAAACCAACACATGGACAGAGAAAACTGTATTGTGGTTACCAGGGGCAATGGGGGTGGGGGGTGGGCACAAGGGTTGAAGGGAGACATATATATGGTGATGGACAAACAAACATGTACAACCCAAAATTTCACAATGTTAAAAACTATTAAAACATCAATTAAAAAAAAGACAAAACTGAAGGAAAAAAAAAAAAAGACAGGACAAGATTACCAACCTTACAGAAACAAAAAGGATTATAAACAAATACTATGAATAATAGTACACAAATTAGATAACTTAGATGAAATACACAAATTACTAGAAAAACACAAACTACAAAAATGACTCAAGATAATCTGAATAAACCTATAATAAGTGAAGAGATTGAATCAGTAATCCACAAACTATGCACAAAGAAAAGCCCAGGCATAAATGGTTTCACCGCTGAAATCTACCAAACACTCAAGGAAGAATTAACACCAATTCTTACAAAAAAAAAAAAAAAAGAAGAGGAAGAAACACTTTCCACTACATTTTATGGGGCTAATATTACCCCGATACCAAAGTCAGACAAAGATGTCACAAGAAAGCAAAACTACAGGGGCCAGCCTGGTGGCGTAGAGATTAAGTTTGCACGCTCCACTGTGGCAGCCCAGGGTTCACAGGTTTGGATCCCGGGTATGGACTGATGGACCGCTTGTCAAGCCATGCTATGGCGGTGTCCCATATTAAAAAAAAATAAATAGAGGAAGATGGGCACGGATGTTACCCCAGGGCCAATCGTCCTCTGCAAGAAGAGGAAGATTGGCAACGGATGTTAGCTCAGGGCTAATCTTCCTCACCAAAAAAAAAAAAGAAAACAAAACTACAGACTAATATCTCTTACCAACATGGATGTAAAAGTCCTCAACAAAATACTAGCTAACTGAATCTAGCAATATATAAAGAGAATTATACACCATGACCAAGTGGGATTTATCCTAGGGATGCAAAGTTGGTTTAACGTCCAAAAACAATTAATGTAATACATCATACAAATAGAATGAAAAACAAAAAATCACAAGACCAACTCAGCAGATGTAGGAAAAAGCATTTGACAAAATCCAACACGCTTTCATGATTTAAAAAAAACTCAATAAACTAGGAACAGAAGGGAAGTTCCTCAATATAAAGGGCATCTACAAAAAATCTCCAGTTAACATCATACTTAATGGTGACATACTGGATGGTTTCCCTTTAAGATTAGGAACAAGACAAAGATTTCCACTCTTGCCATTTCTATTCTAAATTGTAGCCGAGGTTCTAACCAGGGCATTTAGGCAAGAAAAAGAAATAAAAGGCATCTATATCGGAAAGGAGGAGGTAAAACTATCTCTATTTGCATGAAGTGATCCTGTATATAGAAAATCCTAAGGAGTCTACCAAAAAACTATTAGAAGTAATAAATGAGTTCAGCAAGGTTGCAGGATACAAGATCAATATACAAAACCCAATTGAATTTCTATACATTTGCATTGAAAAACCCAAAAGTAAAATTAAGAAAACAATTCCATTCACAATAGTATCCAAAACCAGGAATAAATTAACCAAAGAAATCCAAAACTTATACTCTGAAGTTGATTCTAAATTCATACGGAATTCTAAGGCAACAAGCTACAGCTAACAAAACAATTCTGAAAAAGAAGAATAAATAGTGTAAGACTCATACTTCCCAATTGCAAAAGTTACTACAAAGCAACAGTTGTCAAGACAGTGTGGTACTGGTACAAGGACAAACATACAGATCAATGGAACAGAACTGAAAGACCAGAAATAAACCTATACACCTATGGTCAACTGATTTTTCACAAGAGTGCCCATGGTGCTGTGACAATTGAATAGCTATATGCAAAAGAATGAAGTTAGACCCTAACCTTATCCCATAAGCAAAAGTTTACTCAAAATGGATCATACACTTAAATTGAAGAGCTAAAACTATAAAACACTTAGAAGAACACACAGGCATAAATCTTCATGACCTTGTATTTGGCAATGGACTCTTAGATCTGACACCAAAAGCAGAAGCACCTAAATAAATGAATAAATAAGTTAAACTTCATCATCAAAATTAAGGAACATGAGAAATGTAAAGTTCCTGCTTTAAAATTTCATCAGGGGCAAGCAACTAATTCAAATGGAATGCAGTCATCTAAAGGACATCTTTTTAATGAGAAATGCTATTACTAAAGGAGACTTGGGCTGTTTTAAATGATATTTAGCCCAAAGCAACAAGGGAGGTATTTCAGCAGGTGACTGCTTCCATTCCCATCTATAAATTCTTCCCCAGTGACTCAGTGCCCTTGCCTGATCAGTATTTTATGTTGATGACAAATCTCGCACACAACTCACTTATCATTGCTTGAAAAACTTACAAGAAGTGCTACTGTTTAACAAAACTGAAAAAATATATTTTGTCCTTTATGGAAAATAAGGAAGAAAGTATCAGGAAAGGAAAGAATAATTTAGCTCAAGTACTTGGTAAGAAATAGGAATACAAAAACAAATAACCAGAAATTGCTAGTATATGTATCAGCCATCTCAGAAAGAAGAAACAGGCCACTTTATTTCCTTTAAGGCCTGACATTTTTCTCTCTGCCCTTTTCCGACACCCTCCATTGTGTGGTCTCTAAGCAGCCCTACTGTGAGCAGCTGTAGACGCTAATTTGTGGTTCACTGAGGTGTCAATTGAGTCTTAAACCAAGGAAACAACAGCTGCAAAACAATACTTGACTCTGGTGCAAATATTTTCAAAGGTAGACTAAAGTTTCAACTGTTATTTTAGATAAACAAAACCCCAAACCATAACCTTCCATCAAGTCACAAAACAAAAGAACACGCGGCCGGAGTTTAATTCATTGCGTAGCGACATTTCTTATCGTGTTGCCGCTATTTAGACAGGCTTTCACGACTTTACCTTGACAAACGACTTCCTTCACTAGATGAAAAACTAGCTTCCGAAGCGATTTTGTTAGTTGTCTTTGTCCTGAATGTACCGCTGCCAATATTCAAACCTGTGAGAAGCACAAACATGGAGAGGGAGTGTCAGCCACCACGCAGCAACGAGTGAAGAAGAGGGCTCACAATAACTTTGGTGAAACAAATGTCAACAGGAGAAGATGCTGCTCAAGCCACAGAAGGCAGGGAGCTTCTGAGGCAAGGAACATGTTGATAGAACTCTGAAAGGAAGTGGAGCGTTTTCCGGTGATACTTAGAAGCCACAAAAAATAAAAAATAAAATCATTCGAAGAGCTCTATTCCAAATGACCACGATGCACATGTGAGCACATGGGTCTCTACTACAGCACCATGCACTGGATAATTCACCTTGTTATAACACATGGGCAGCAAGGGATCATCAAAATAATGGGTGCTGGGAACCAGGTCTCAGAAATAACTGACACCGCTGGATGACAGTTACCCACCCCACCCACCCTTAAGCCCTCTGCCAAATCCTCTGTTTTTCCATCTCCCAGGAGAGACTGAATCTCCATTGAAAACCATCAAGGCCACTCTTTAACCAGCCTGAAAAAGTTGATGGGGAAGATGCACAATCCACCTCTTTCCTGGAGCCAGGGGAACCAGACTGTTCCCATGATGCTATCAGCGTGCAGGGCAATCCTTGACCTCTGCCCCCTGGGTGACTTCAGCCTTGGATGTTTCTGCTTCAAGTCTGATTCTTAACTGGCAGTCACCTGAGATCACGGATAGAGAGTGCATGGGTGTCTCTGCAAAAGGCATTTGCTGAGTTTCTATCCTGTAACCTGCTTGCCTGCATGTAACCTCTGCAGCCAAGCCATTCTCTTAAGAATGTGTCCGTGCTCAGCCTGAAGAGGGTTTCCATGTGCTTACCAGCATAAGGCCTTTTCAGACATGGAAAGGAAGGCGCAAGGTGGCAGTGGCTTTCCTTAGTGACAGGTCCAGAGGCAGAGACCTAACACATCTGATGCAGAAAGTAACTGAAACATGCACTGCTTCTTCAATAGTCAGATTTGGGGTGGCTCCTGAGTTCAGGGTGCCCATCCTCACCACTACCTGTAACAGCAGTAGCGGGGTACGCTAACCACGGGGTACATGGCTTCCGTTTCCCTCCACCCTGCCAGCCTGCCTCCTGCTTCTCTTTGGAGCTCAGAGAAGTCCCCAGGATCAGAGTGAGAGCGAGAGAGTGAGAGTGAGAGTGAAAAGTATTGTGTGACCACACGTAAACTAAACGCCAGAGGCCGTATCTGACCTCAGAGATGGCTGACACCACCAGAAGGACTTCTATGATCCCAACGCAGGAAAATGTGGAATCTTGCAAAGCACATAGTGTAAATTTGAGTGTGGAGTGAGGGAACTGAATCTAGGGGTGCTTGATTATACAACCTATAAAGTATCACTTATGAATAAATTAATAAACAAATACATTAATCATTAGTATATTAATAGTACCAACATTTTTTTGTGTGTGTGAGGAAGATGAGCCCTGAGCTAACATCCATGCTAATCCTCCTCTTTTTGCTGAGGAAAACCGGCTCTGAGCTAACATCTATTGCCAATCCTCCTTCTTTTTTTCCCCCAAAGCCCCAGTAGATAGTTGTATGTCATAGTTGCGCATCCTTCTAGTTACTGTATGTGGGATGCGGCCTCAGCATGGCTGCAGAAGCGGTGCGTCGGTGTGTGCCCGGGATGCGAACCGGGCCGCCAGTAGCGGAGCACACGCACTTAACCACTAAGCCATGAGGCCGGCCCCCAACATTTTTGATATACATCCAAGGGACTACAACTTATGTCAAATTTACTCATCCTTTGAACTTGTCCAATTAACTATCCATATAAAATAAACTTACCAAACATAGATGTGTGGAGTCACCTTCCAACCACGTGTGTCTGCTAACTGGCTGTAAGGCTCTGAGGGAGGTGCTACTCTCTTGTCGCCTCCTTTTGTGAAATGAGGGGGTTGGATAAATACTTTCTAAATCTCTCTGGATTCTAATTCTGTGACTCAAATGTGAAGAAAGTGGTGAAAAGCAAACGGTTAAGGGCTCACGAGTGCTACATCTTTCCAAAGTGATGAAGCCCTCCATCGGGGCAGAGGCCCTGCTTCATACCTCAGCCAACTACAATGTCTCACATTCGCGGAGTTCACATAACACCCAGCACCACCGCGGCCAGCAGTCGCTGAGGGCTGCTCTCTAACAGGCCCTGTGCTGGGCATTTCGCCTGCAGTGGCTCACTGAATCCTCAAAACAACCAAAATAACAGAATTTTGCAGCAACCAATTCTAACACTAATATTATCTAGGAAATAGCTCTCTGAAGACAGACAGCTAAGTCTAATGCACCATATGTCCCTCGAAAAAATGCCTGTCTGATATAGACATCTTTGAGACAATTGGGAAATCTGGATATGGCCTGGGAATTATGTGATGTTAAGAGATCACTGTTCATTCTGATGGGTGAAATTATGGAATGGTGGTTTATGTAAGGATAAGGAAGTGACTAAGGTGTACTTCCTTCTGTATGAATCCATTTATTTTCACAAAGGGAGCTGAAGTGACATACTAAAAAAAGGTGTAATAAAATAAAAACCAATGAAAATAATAAAAATGCAATAAAGTATAGGAAAACAAAGAAAATTACAATTAAAACAAAAATCCTAGATTGAAGGAACTACACTTAAGCTTAAAATTTAGCTTTACTGGGATTTACAGTCTTTTCATTTAAAAAGCCCAAAGTTTTCCAACATTCTGGTGAGGGAAAATAGCCCAGGATGATGTTCCCCATTGATGATTAAGAAACTGGAAGATGTGGGAAAAGAAAGAATTTGGGGTGTCTCCTGTGGTACTTAGTGACAAGTTACTATCATGACATGCCAGGTATAATCCAAGGGCCTGTAAGGACCATCGCCATGCCAGGGCTGGCACATATCCAGGAGAGAAGACTCTTCCAAATTCTTGTTTGTTAAGGACTGAAAAAGTACTGGCTGATTCTGATCCAGTGATAGCTTATTACAAAGCAAACTCCAGAAACTTTCAAAGAATGACCACCCTTCCCTGAGCACAGCACTAGCTGCTGCCTTGGGTCACCTAGACACTGGCTGTGAGTGCTGAATCTGCTCACTTACCTGACAGTTGTGATGCAGAAGCATCTGCCTTTTGGAACCTGTCTTCAGTTTGATTTGTATTATCCTGAAGGGTAGACCACTTCAGCAACTGGTAGGCTTTTGTTTCTACAGATTTAAAAAAAGGCACAGATAACTGGATATCCACATGCAAAAGAATGAAGTTGGACCCTTACCTTATACCATACACAAAATCAACTCAAAAAGGGTTAAAGACTTAAACATAAGACTGAAAACTATTAAATTCCCAGAAGAAAACATAGGAGAAAAGCTTCAGGACATTGGTTTTGGCAACGATTTCTTGGATATGACACCAAAAGCACAGTCAACAAAATTAAAAATAGACACACAGGACTATCTCAAACTTAACTTTTGCATGTCAAAGGAAACAATCAACAGAGTGAAAAGGCAACCTACACAATGGGAGAAAATAACTGAAATCATATATTTGAAAATGGGTTAATATCCAGAATATATAAGGAACTTCTACCACTCGACAACAATAACAAAAATCAAATAACCCGATTAAAAATGGGCAAAGTGCTTGAATAGACATTTCTCCATATACAAATGGTCAATAAGCACATGAAAAGATGCTCAAAATCACTAATCACCAGGGAAACGTAAATCAAAACCACAATGAGATATCACCTCACACCCATCAGGATGGCCACTATCAAAAGAACAGAAAATCAGCGTTGTGGAGGATGTGGACAAATCGGAACTCTTGTGCACTGCTGGTGGGTGTAGCTATTAGGGAAAACAGTATGGAGCTTCCTCAACAAATTAAAAATAGAATTACTATATGATCCAGCAATCCACTCTGGGTATATATCCAAAAGAACTAAAAACAGGATCTCAAAGAGTTATTGGCACACCCTTGTTCATCACAGCATTTTCCACAATGGCCAAGAGGTGGAAGCAACCCAAATGTCCATCAGTAGTTGAATGGATAAAGAAAATGTGGCATGTACATACAATGGAATATTATGCAGCCTTTAAAAAGAAGGAAATCCTGTCACATACTACAGTGTAGATGAACCCTGAGGACCTTATACTAAGCGAAATAAGCCAGTCACAAGAGGCCAAGTACTGTATGATTCCACTCATATGAAGTAACAAAAGTGGTCAAAATCATAGAAACAGAAAGTGGAAAGGTGGTTATTAAGGGCTGGGAAGAAGGGGGAGGGAGTATTAGTGTTTAGTGGGTATAGTGTTTCAGTATTGCAAGATGAAAAAGTTCTAGAGATCTGTTGCACAACAATGTGAATATACTTAACACTACTGAGCTGCACACTTAAGAACAGTTAAGATGGTAAATTTAAAGTTATGTATTTTTTACCACAATTAAAATAAAAAGTAGAATTTGTCCATGACAATTCAGGTTTCTGCCTGTTGTCCCAGCATAATAATTAATAGAGTTGTCTTTTGTTAATCAAAAGTTTCCTAATTTAGACAATAAATTATATGGTGACGCTACTTAAGAGACATATGAGCCAAATGCAGTGCAATGGCACAGTTTGGCTACTCATCAAAAAACATCAACTGAAAAGATATCTGCTTGGCTCCTGACTGAACACTGATTGGATATATGATATTGCTAAATTGTTATTAACTGCTTTAGGTGTGAAAAAAATACACAGAAATACTGAATTTTCTACTACCTAGAAACAAGTTTCTTGAATTCCTCCTACGATGTTAACACTTTTCAAATGCATGCAAATTAGTTTTTTGAACTGTCCCTTTTTAGAAACTCTGAAAACAAACAAACGAAAAACAATTTAGTTGAACCCAGGTTTCAAGACTCGAAGTCAAGTTGTATGAATGTATTTGAGGTGGCCAAATTCTAGTCATTATTTTGAGTGGGTCTGTGGATAGGTTCAACTCACAGTAAAATGGTTTCTCTCCAGTCCAGGCCTTGCAGAAGCGGCTACAGGAATGAATCAGAAGACACATAACTGACTGCCTTGGTTGGGCAGCTGGTCCTCTGCAGCACACGCTGCCCTGGCCCTCAGGCTTGCACATTCGAGTGTGGGGTCTCTGGGCTGAGTGAGGGGCGGGAAGGTCAGGAAGGGGAGGCGGCAGCAGGATGAGCTGGGGGACCCACCGCTGAGAAAATCTAACCAGGCTCATCGTAGGGACAGAGAAGAGCATCTGCAGGGAGCAAAGCCAGGTGCCCCAGAGGGGTCAGCAGCAGCCTGGGCACCCACAGGACACCCTTACCCTGCAGGACTGTTAACAGTGTCTGCTGTAAGTTAAAGTGGGGAAGACTGTTGGGAAAAACAATAAATAATGATCACGTAAAGAACCTGAGAGACACAACTTTCCCATTACCTCAAGGCTCAAGGATGCCTGGATGAAAGAGAGGCTGGAGAAATAGAGTTTTAGCACAGACATAACAAAACAGCATCCACGTCCACATCTCCAACATGGCCACAAACAAAAGGACTCCTGCTGTCAGCACCGGAGGCTGGCAATCACTGCTTTCCTGCTTTTGCTGGTTCAATTTAAGAACTTAACCATGAGCCCCTTATTACTGGATTAAAACTACCGTCACACTGACGAATACAAATGTAACTTATCTTGCCCTACTGAGAATCAATCAAGATAAAAATAAGTACTTAAAATGAGCATCATATTTTGAAATATTAAATGCTATATAGTTAAAATATGTACAGATCAGGGACTCAACTCTGAAAATAATAAATCCTAAGGCAACACTTTTTAACATTGCTGGATTGTGATATTAGTTGGGCAAACCTGAACTAGTATTTTGACAAATTTAATAAAGAAAACACCAGATGTCATGCATGCAGAAGGGGAAAGTACTGTTTTGCATAACTTGTGTATATGTGTTGGGTACTGGCCTAGGACAGAAAGTGTTTCTTGCTGTAGATTAGTCCCACTGTCCTAGGACAGCATCATAACACTCTCCTGTCAGTCCTACTACCTATATTACTTCAGATTTGTGGTAAGGTACTTTTGGGAGAGGAGAAGTATCAATAAAATCAAAGAATTCTAAAAAGGTAAGGAATCACTGTAAAAGAGGTAAAAATGTTCTGTTTTGTTTTTATTCTATAAAGATCAACCAAAAAGTTTTTCAGCTTTTAGGATACAAGTCCAGATCATAATGACCATATGCTATTTCTGCACTCAATTATACTGACTTGGTCAAGGAAAAGAGAGCAAAGATAAAAGTTAAAAAAAAAAAAGAATAGGAAAAGAAAAAAAGAGTAGCTTCTTGGTAAACAAAGGCTCCTGGCAGCTGGAAGCTGGAGTTAGGCTTTCCTCTCATCTATTGTTGTGAGGTAAATCATCTGACTCCAGTGAGCTGGCTCTCCTGCTCCTCAGAAAACACGTGCCTTTTATTTTTAGGAGAAGATTTTCGTGAAAAATATAAAGCTAGTAGTTGTGAGTTAATTTCACATTTGGGAGGATTAAGTATTCTGTCCAAATATAGGACAGTACGGATATTATCACTGGTCTGAGTCTAGCAAAGGAGGAATGTGAAGTGAATTCACATTAGCAGCAAGGGACCATTTTATTTTACCACTCTGGAAAAGAAAGGCCATTTCCATGTTCCACACACTTTCCATTCTGGTTTCCTTCTCTTCCTTCCTCTTATTCTTTTTTTTTAATTGAAGTATAATCAACATACAGCATTATATTAGTTTCAGGTATGCAACATAATGATCCAATATTTGTACATATTGTGAAATGATCACCACAGTTAGTTAACATCAGTCACCATACATAGTTACAAAGTTTCTTTTCTTGTGGGTGAGGAATTGTAGGATCTACCCTTCCCTTGCTTCTTGAAGGACTTGGACTCTGTAACTGGCCTTTCCCTTCAAGGCTGCCCTGAGTCTGCTTTCAACCGTACACAGTTTTGGAGGGATGTAGCTTGTCTCTCCAGTCTCGTTCTCCCAGAGCCCACCCCGCTTCCCAGCCATAGCTCCTTACTGGTATTTGATCTTTAAACCTTCTGTAGCCCTTCTCTAAGCGGAAAGTCAGTGAAGCTCACCCGGACAATTTTTATCTGGGACATAGCCGCCCTGACCTAAGTAATAGAGGGTTGGCAAAATCAAGCTGAGGACTGCTGGGCACATGGCCTGCTCCCATCCCCGATGCATGCTTCCTCGTGTGGTTTAAGGGCAAAGTGAAGTTTAAAAGGTGAAAGGATTAAGTGTATTCACTTGGAGGAAGAAACACTAACTGAGGCAGGACCAAGACACCAAACCAGCCAGAGGGGTTGGAGCAGGCGGCAGGTGCTGCTGTCTAACAGGAGGTCTGTGTCGGGCAGCAGATGCTCAGAGCTGTGGTCATTCTCCCATGGCATGTATCACACCCTCAGTCACCCCTGTTTTAGTCAGAAGAGCTGCACAAAACATTTGAAGGACTGGGAAACAACCCAAAAAGGAAAAACAAAATTAAGGTTTGGTTAAAAAATAACAATGAGAGGATAAAGGCTACATAGCCTGCGTAGAAACAAGGGAAGAGGGTTTAAGAACAGAAATTGCATAGATTGGACAGGGCAGGATTATAAATGCAGATGCTCTGGGGCCAAGCAGGTAGCACAGAGAAGTGAGTCTGGCCAGCTGGAGAGCACATGCCTGGCCAGGGGGGACAGCTGTTCTCCGGCTACAGCCAACTGCTGCCAGGTGGGAAAGTGGGCCTAGTCTTGCCAGACTCCTGCCTTTCTTAAAAAAAAAAAATGCAACACTGCACAGGCCAAACAGAACACATTGGAAACCTCGAAACTAGATGGTGGTGAGCAATTTTTTCTGTGTTCCCTAAAAGTGGCACAAGAACACTCGGAGAAAAACTTCAGCCAAGGGATATAAGCTAGATGTTAGCAAAAGCTTCCGTAGTTGACAGAGCTGAGAGACCCGGGAACACACTATCAAGGCAGGCTGCAAGAGCTGTGTGGAGGTTTTTAAGTAGCTGCTTGTATCAAATAGACCAGGCTTCAGACTCTTTGGAGGCAAGAGTCTACGTCTTGCTAGGGGCACTCGAACAATTCAGACCTCCTCCTGGAAAAGCCTAGAGGTCTTGGCCAGGACGCCAACTTCATAAGTCAAGTAGGCAAAGCTACGGGCATGAAGTTTCTGGTAACTCAGGCCCAGGCTCTCCTAGAAGGAAGAAGGATAGTGAAGAATCAAGCAGTTCAAAGCTGCACTGTATTGCCCTGCAGATTTATAGTTACGAAATGAATGAACGAACAAAAGAGCAAAAGTAACAAGTCTAGAGTTCAAATCAGCCTGCTATAGACAAGTGGGGGCTGAGTTCCTCCAGTTCCAAGGAGAAAAGACTTGAGTCTTCTCAACTGCAAGTAAACCCTAAGTCTGCAAATTCGAGGACTAGGTAGCCCCTTAAGGCTTTACTTTCCAGCCTGTGACTGAGAACTCCAGAGAAACGTTTCCGCTCATTAGTCATGTCAAACTCTCAGAAAATTATTGAGAAGTGCGTATAATTAGATAAAACAAATATTTCTAAAGAATACAATTATTGTCAATTAGAATGTTCTGGTACACACAGAAACAAATATATCTGCATGCTCAAGCTTTCAGTTCTGGATCTCTCAGTCAAGCATCTATTATACACTCAAATCTGTGTCAAGATTTAATTTAAAAAGTAGAAAATATTGCAATTTAAAACATAAAATAAAGGAGTCCGGGGGTTAAAATCCATCCTTGGCTATTAATTCCAGACTGATGACACAAAGAGATAAATATGTTTTTCCCTACTTTGTTACATAAGCCAGCCAAACCCAATCATCTATCTTCCTACAAAGTGGTGAAGAATCACTGAGATTGTTTTTTTTTTTTTTTTGGATATGCATTTCGTGTCTAGAAAATGGAAACAGCCAGAGAAGGAAAGCGAAAACATGCTGAATAAAGGGAGATAGGAGAGAGATGATGTTGAGGAGGGAAGAAAGAAAAAGCCTCAACTTCTTATCTTTTATTCTCTTTTATATGCAAATGTACACCTGCTAAAATATTTCTAAATCTAGAAAGAAAAAGAAAAAGAAAATATTTGATGAAAAAGTGCTTTTAACAACTCATTACAAGAACCAGAGAGAGGCAGGGTTCACCAGCCTCTAGGGGTGTCTCCAGGCAGAGAATCTGCCTCTGGCTTGCGCAGAAATCCCTAATGAAAGAAAGAAAAGTTGGGCCCGGAAAAGGAGTAACAAAGGGAGATGCAAACAATACCATCACTACAAATAGAAAAACAACCTTGAACCAACAAAGAACTGGGCATCTTTGAGTAAGGAAGGGGAATTACTATTCCTATAGGAAGTATGTAGAAATTTAAAAATTAAATTTGAAAAGTATTTTCTGTCCACTGAGTTTCCCAGTGCTGTTACTTTTCACATATTTCTACACCCATGCAAATTTTTTTCCACACTGTTACTAGATGTGTTGCTGATGCAGCAGTCATTTTTGTAAAATAAAATAAAAATTGTGACATATATTTCTAAAATTAATTCTAAAGATAAATATTATCACTGAAAATCCAGAAGTCATTTGTCTAGTAATCTGCTCAAATGAAAACAAGAAAATATTAGGATATGGGTGCCTTCACAATTCTGAAAATACAGAAAACTCATCTATATTTAGGATTTTTTTCAAAGGCCATAAGTCAATGTGAACCTGAAATACATAGGTTGGATCCATGACGAGAATCACTTTTCATGTCCAGACTTTCTGCAATAAACTCCACTCCCCCAGTGTTGTGGGCCTGTAAATCTATTGCCAAGGTTTCTCTGTGCTCTCAGAGACTGCTGATGTACAGAGAAGAGAAACTCCTACTTCACATGAGTTGCCTGAAGCTGCTTCAGAAAATAAATATTTAGGGGCCAGCCCTATGGCATAGTGGTTAAGTTCGGCATGCTCCGCTTCGGCAGCCTGGGTTCGCAGGCTCGGATCCTGGGTACCAACCTATACAACTTGTCAGCCATGCTGTGGCGGCGACCCACATACAAAATAGAGGAAGACTGGCACAGATGTTAGCCTAGGGCTAGCCTTCCTCAAGCAAAAACAAGAGGAAGATTGGCAACAGATGTTAGCTCAGGGTGAATCTTCCTCAGTTAAAAAAAAAAATTTACATCACATTCTTAATTTCTACGGAGTAATTCAACAATTACACTTGAAAATAAATGTCAGGCTTGTAACTGAACTTTAACGAATGTTCCAAAACTGAACTGAACAGTTCCGCTGGTATTACTTCATATGTAAATTTATAACCATAGTGCCTGCCACTTAACATTGTTCAGCCATGGGAGGGGAATTTTTAACTCTCCAAGTCATGCAATCTTGAACTTTTCAAAGATTGAGTAATCTTGATCAGGAAGCTATATTTTATTGGCATAATTAAATATTTTTAAAAACAATATTTTTAGCAATTTGCATTCAATGATTTATATAATGAGAAGAATCAGAAATAAAGACAATAATATTATCATTAGCATTATAGTAGGGTCAGGAATAATCAATGTATAAGATGAACTAGATGTTAGAAATGTAAAATATGAAGAAATCTCTCTTCACCCCCTACAGTGGGTTGAATGATGTCTCCCCTAAAATTCATGTCCACCCAGAACCTCAGAATGTGACCTTATTTGGAAATAGGTTCTTTGCAGATGTAATTAGTTAAGGATCTCAAGATGAAATCATCCTAGATTTGTGGTGGGCCCTAAATCCAATGACAGGCATCCTGACAGGAAGAGTGGACACAGAGACAGAAAAGAAGGTGATGTGCTGATGGAGGCAGAGACTGAAGTCAAGCTGTCACAAACTGAGAGCCACCAGAAGCTGCAACAGGCAAGGAAGCCTTCTCCCCTAGAGCCTTCAGGAGCACGGCACTGCTGGCCTTTGGTTTAGACTTCTGGCATCCAGAACTGGGAGAGAATACATTTCTGTTGTTTTAAGTTTGTGGTACTTTGTTACAATAGCCCTAGGAAAATAATACACTTCGTGATCCTCGATTTTATTAAAGTATCTGAAGCCCAACCTCTTCTCTCCCCACTTGAGTCTCTTGCATAAAATGAAGGTGTTTCACAACATGACCTACAAAGGCTCTTTCAGCTTTGAGACCCCCTGCTCCATGGTTCTCAAACCTGGGGAGTCACCTGGGGGTGTTATAAAAGACTGATGCCTGAGCCCCACCCCTAGAGGTTCTGATGTAACTGGTCAAGGGTGTGGCTGGGGCATAGGTATCCACCCAGGATTCTACTGTCAACGACCAAGGAGAATTTCTCTAGGCATTTATGAATTAATTTCCTTGAATGCAGGAGCAACCAATCGAAAACACTCTTCAGAAAGGTGCCTTTCATTCTTTACTGACCATGTTAAACAAACACCACCGCCCTGTAATGTCATGAGTGAAGACGCTTTGCTGTAGCAGCAAAGGGGAAGCCCCAGCAGCCTGACATCTACCACAGAGACAGGGCCACAGGGACTGCAATGGACAATCCAGCAGCATGAGATGGTTCCCCTGGTTTTGCACGAGTTGGGGCTCCCAGGCTTGGCAGGTAACACGTCTTTCCTGATCCTCGTGCATTTCTGGGACAGGACAGGTGAGACACATTCTTAGTAAAGTCTCCTTAGTGGAGTGTTACGCCACTGTACTCTGGCGTCCAACGTTGTCACCACAGTCTTCTCTCCCAGGGTAAATCCAGTCACCAATGACAACCTGGCTATTGTATGTTCCCAGCCTTTTCCAATTTGATGTAAAACTCAAGCAATAACGTTTTGAGAAGCACTGCCCAGAACCCCAAGTGGCTGACCTCCCTCACAGCTTCTAAATGGACATACCTTAGTATGACATTGAATATTTCAGCTTGCCAAAGAATATCAGTGAGAAACGGCACTGTCAGGCAACCACTTTCAACACAGCTTGACCGAGAGAATAGGAGTCAAAAGAATGAGAGGCTGAATGGACATTCTTAGAGGCTTAATCCTCTTCAGATAAAAGCTGAGAGCCCTTTTCACACGGAGCTTAAGGAGATGAGTTTTGCCAGGATGGGCACGTGGGGTGGGGAAAGTATTGGTAGAGTGACTGAGTGAAAGAGACAGCGTTCTGGCCTGAATCAACAAGCATTTAAGGAAACTCCTTAATCTTTGGATTCCAACTCGTTTTTATTCATTCGTTTGACAAACTGAGTGCCCACTGTGTTGTGTGCCAGATACCGTGTCAGGTGACGGGTTTCTATGACATTTAGCATAACCTGTGTCACTTGCTAAAACTAAAACTCACTTCACTCTCAGAGGTAAATTCAGTATGAATACAAATAAAATTGCCAACGTGGGAAATTTCACTTGGGGGTATAAGTAGTTCAGATGAGATTTTCCCTCATAATCTAGATAAGCATGGCTTTAATCCTGGTCTAAGTGTTCCAGGGAAGCACTGACCTGAGTATTCTAGTCCTGCACGTGTACTCAGGCTCGCCCCGCTGTATAAAGGGCACACACACCTCCTGGCAAAATCCATACTCGGAAATCCTTGCAAGTGCCCACCTCTCTAGGCCTAACACGAGAGAAAGGAAAGGTATAGCTTCGCTCATCATCACTCGCAAAGCATCCTTGTGGAGCTCATCTTTTGTGATGATATACACTGATGTTTAATTAATCCAGACACCTTGATGCAGTCGCCTCTCTTGTAAAACGAAAGCAGCAGGCTGGTGGAACAGAAGGAGTTCAGGGATTAAATCTTGAAGTTTGAGTTCGATTCAAGATCCAACACACTAGCTATATGGCCTTGAGCAGGACTCAACCTTCCTAAGTTTCTGTTGGACTGACTGTAGAATGGGTCCCTAATGTTTACCCCACAGGACTGTTGTGAGGATCAGAGATGATGAAGACTTAGGAGGGGCAAGGACCCAGTCTTATTCCCAGGACTTAGCCAAAGTAAAGGTGTAATATACATGCAAATGATATACTATCTATTATAGGGAGAAAACCACACATTCATAGATATCAAAATTATTCTTTGATTTCTACCTTAATTCTTCACTGTGAACAACCAGACTAATGAAAGGGGTAGATTGTGTTAACAACAACAGATCATACAGGCTGTGGGAATATTTATTCTGGTTGTGTGTGTGGGTCTGTGTACGGGAGGGTTTCTATGTAAATCTTAGCACAGATTGCAGGAGCTCAACTTATGAAACCAACACTCTGCAAATGATTAACAAAGCAGATGCCTTCAGAGTGACAGCAAACTCTTTAAGGATGAGCCCCTCTGCCAAGGAGACCTATGTTTGGAAGTGATAAGCAAATAAGAAAGGGAAATAAAGAAATGAGAATATTGGCACATTTGACTTCTTTCATATGGAATGAGAATCACAGTCTCTTAGCATTAGAAGGAACGTCAGTTCCAGAAACAAGAATTCCTTCCACAGTGTCCCTCTAGAGAGTAGGTTCCTGCCATGGTTCAAGCACCCAGCACAGAATCTTATACCTGGAAGACACTCAGCTTGGTTTTGCCTCAAAGAAGAGCTAGAAAGTTCTTCCATTACTGAGCTGTGAATTCCTTCCCTGCACCACTCACACACAGAGCCCCCTGAGAGACTCTAAAATTACGCTTGATCAACGTTCTGTCTTGTACGTGGAGGCCTCGCAAATATTTAAAGATAGCTTTTGTACCCTTCTCAGGTTAAACTTCCCCAGGGCCCTCATCATTCAGAGCTTCCCCTCCATTCTGCCCAAACTCCTGGTGCCTGCCTGGGTTCACTTCGGTGTCTTTCTCTACTACATCTCCTCTGAGACGGCTGTAAAGCAAATAGTCACGCAGAAGGACCCACACTAAAGAAGAGCACTTCTGGACTGTCCAAACTCACTACTGGAACATGCTGGTCGTCAATTCGTCAATTCAGGAAGCAGCTTTAACAAGTAACTTTCAATCATAACATCAACTGGGTTTAGTTACACTAAAGTAGCCAAAGCTTCATTATAAAGCAATCTCATCCACAAGGGAGATTCCCACAAAAAGGACTCATGGGAAAACGTTGACGATAATTTTAGGGTATTAAGAATACTGGTGCCCTCATTAGACTCAAGGTTTTAAAAAACATTCTGTGTATATCTGTGTATATTTCCCAAAACATGTTCCACAGAATATTAATTCTGTTGGCTGTTCATAGGAAGGATTCCATTTTCAAATAGAAGATAATTATTTGAAACTTTAAGTTCACACCTTTAAATGGGTCATTTACTGAAAGTCTAAAAGTTTTCAACGTGCTCCCTGCACTGTGCATGTTGCAGAGGGAGAGCGCGATTATGCGGGATTTGGTCAGAGAATGTGTATTCCCTGAAGCATTTTCGGGGTGGAGCCTGCACAGAACACGCTTGGGGAAACGCTGCATCCGCCCGTCCACACGGTGAGGCGGCACAGCAGGGGAGGACTGTCGCCTGGGAACCGTGTGCCCTGCAACGCCCTCACCTGTGAGCCTGTAAGAGTTATGGCACACAGGCACTCACAGGCAGAGATGCTGGGCCTTGACCAGTGAGAGCCCCAGGAGCCACTGCACCACGTTGTTGTGATTCTTCTCTAAGGGTTTCTCCACGGGACTAATTAGAAGTTCCAAAAATATCATGCAACTCTCCTCAAGATTCCTTTTTGATGGGGTAAATATCCTTCTGGATTCAAATCATCAATTGAGTTCTTAAGTGGAAATTTCTTGCAGAAACTAATTTAGCGGTACCACTGGGAAGCACTGTCTAGGAGGAATTATGGCAGCACAGGGCTTGGGCGAGTCTTGGTCCCAAGTGGCTACCGCAATTCAGAAGGTGGTGTTCAGATGCCTTTCCAAGACTCGTCTCAGGATTATGCTTTCTGTGGCACTGTACCCCCAGCCCCCTGCTTCTTTTCCTCTTTGAGTTTGCTTTGTGAGATTCCTTTTAACTAGATGGCATTGGTTTGAAAAACTGGGGACTGTGGGGCCAGTGCAGAAGATCAATACTACTACTAACATTCACATGAATATTATTATTATAAATCGCAGCTTACATGTATTGAGTGTGTAGTACACGCCTGGCACTTGCACACACACGATCTCATGTAAACTTTAAGACCATCTTGCCAGGTGGTATGTCTGCTTTCCCAGTACAGAGGCTCAGGGAGGTGGAGAAATAGAGCAGGGAGTAAAATGCTGACACTGACGGCTGATGCCAAAGCCCAGGCTCAATTGCAACATCCCCTCAACCCTGAGAACAGCCTCTGGAATATTCCTTTTCTTTGGAATATTCTAGAAGGAATGCAGCCCATAAAACAGGAAAGTCTCAATAAAACTATTATAAAGGGGGAGGCAGAGTCTATCTTTTTTTTTTTTCTTTGTGAGGAAGCTCAGCCCTGAGCTAACATCCCATGCCAATCCTCCTCTTTTTTTTGCTGAGGAAGATTGGCCCTGAGCTAACATCCATGCCCATCTTCCTCTACTTTATATGGGATGCTGCCACAGCATGGCTTGACAAGCAGTGCGTCGGTACACTCCCGGTATCTGAGCCTGAGAACCCTGGGCTGCCACAGTGGAGCGCGCGTACTTAACCACTTGCGCCACTGGGCTGGCCCCAGACTCTATCTTAAATCAAACTATATACCTGCTTTACTCTACCAAGGCCAAATCTCCAATAATTATGCCAAAGACACAAAGATTTAATAAAGAGATAATGGTCAAGAACTTAGAGATTAAACTATTACAATGTTATATGTCAATTATATCTCAATTTAAAAAACTGGGGAAAAAAGAACTTAGAGAGCAAAGTAGTTTCAATCACAGACATGACAACAGCATTAAAGAGTCAAGGCACATGAGGCCCTCAAACATTAATTTCATGGGAAGTCCAGCGGGTGGGGAGCAAAGAAGAAAGAGAGTATGGTGGCGAGGACAGAATGGAAATGCTCAAAGTAAATGGCTTTGAAAGTTTATTTTTATATCTCCCAAGTTATTTTATATGTCTAAAACTTTGGCATGCAACAGGCACAAAGGATTTTTTTCTTTATTTCTTTTTTTTTTTTTTTTTTGGTGAGGAAGATTGGCCCTGAGCTAACATCTGTTGCCAATCTTCCTCTTTTTGTTTGAGGAAGATTGTCTCTGAGCTAACATCTTTCTCAATCTTCCTCTATTTTGTATGTAGGATGCCTCCATAGCATGGCTTGATGAGCAGGGTGTAGGTCCGCGCCCAGGATCTGAACCCATGAACCCCGGGCCGCCAAAGCAGAGCGTGCAAACTTAACCACTACGCCACCGGGCTGGCCCCACAAAGCATTTTTTTAAAACTGCCAACTATTAATTGACTGATGGTAGGTTGTTGGAATTAAAATTTCTTTAAAAATCTTAATGGTAAATAGCCCTTATTATTTCTAGGCACATCACACCTCTTTCTACAAGAAAAAAAGAAAGATTTGAAACTCCAGTACTTAACTATCTCTTCTCTTACAAAGAAAGTCTATGAGAAAATAACGTTTGCACTAATTTTGAGGACAGTCATCTGCTCACAGCAGGGAATGACTGGAAAGAATACTGAAAAGAGAAGCAAGAATGGGCAACGAGATCACTTCCTGGTTTCTCTCCAATAAGTCTTTATAATTTTAACTGAAATAAATTCAGAGGTCATTAGATACTTCTGCATTCAAAGATAAATGCAAGAGAAAAGTCTCCAAATGACTTCTTGATTATCTGCAATTTGGGATCATCTACACTTCTACTAACAAAAAAATAAAGAGGGAACGCTACCAGAGTTTTCTCAAAATGAAGAATAAAAATGCAATAAACATATCACTGGGAAAATGTTTAAAAGAAAAGAAAACCTCTGTATTTCGGAATGAAATATTATCTGATGCAGAATATATACAATAATTGCTCTATTATAAACTCTTTTTTCAAAACCAGAGTTCATCACAGAAACATGAGTTTAAAAAATTAATCATCAGGCTATGAATTGTATTGTCATAAAAGAAAGCTATTCTTTTCCGCTTATAAACAACAAAACGACCACATATGCAGATGCATGCCTCAGTACCGCAGTGCAGTGGTGTGGTTACTTGTATAAATATTTAAAGTCAGACCTTTGAATTTATAATGAAGTAGTGTACCACTTTACAAAATAAGATCCTAGTAAATTTAGACGTATGACAAATAGAACTCTGTTCAGAATACTCATTGCTGCTGTTGATATTCTAAAACTAAAAATGTAATGATATTCAGATTCCAGCTAAACAAGCGTAATACATGTGCAGAAATCTTAATAGGTCTTGATGAAACGTTACTGCTAAAATTTTTAAATTATCACATGGGCTTTGTAACTGAGGCACAAGCAAGCTTCTTGTCTGGCATTTTTTTTTTTTCCTGCTCTTATTTTAATGAGACACATTCAATTATCACAGGAAAGAAAAGAGTAAAATCAGAAACAGCTGTAGTTGGCCACACACTGACTGGTGTTCCCCACGGAGACTGACGTTGTCACACAGACGCAGGTGCTGAAAGGCTATGTGATGGGGTGCTCACACGTGTAACTGTGTAACATGATCATGAAGAATTCAATAGGCATGCTTATTTTCCACCTCAGTTTCTGCTAATGTAAGCGCACACATCATGCTCTTACAATTAATCGTCCCCTCCAGCACGTAGTAGTTGAATATACTTGCTCTTAGCAGAGTCCACACACCACTAACCTAGAATGTTCTGATTATAAAACAAGGTTGAATCCTGTGTTTGAAACTCTTAGGCAACCATAACTTTACCTGTGATTGGAATCTTTGCTGCCATGCTCTCTTCCTTGCTCTCGTCTCCGCAGCCACTTGAAACGTCTAAAAATCAAACACAAGATAATAAAAGTGTATTTCAAGGTTATATTTACGGAATAGGCCTTTGCTTTTTTTTTTTTCTTAACTGCCATTCCTTTTATTTTCACTGCTTCCCCACCTCCTTTCTTTGCTTAGTTTATTTCTTGTCTGAAATAGTACTGTTCCTAAAAAGAAACCTATTCTAAAACTAAGGTATCTCTATGTTGCTTTCATGCAAAATGATTTAGCCTGACATCTATCAAATTTGACTGGGGCTTAAAACAAGCGAGCCTCAAATCCTGTGCATGTGTATCAGCTTCTGAATATATCCTGAGCAACTCATAGCTCTCTTGGGAATACATTATAGCGGTTTATTGGCATGTCTTAACAATAACGTTAAAATAATCACAATTTTCGGGCCGGCCCCGTGGCTTAGCGGTTAAGTGCGCGCGCTCCGCTGCTGGCGGCCCGGGTTCGGATTCTGGGCGCGCACCGACGTACCGCTTCTCCGGCCATGCTGAGGCCGCGTCCCACATACAGCAACTAGAAGGATGTGCAGCTATGACAGACAACTATCTACTGGGGCTTTGGGGGGAAAAATAAATAAATAAAATCTTTAAAAAAAAATAATAATCACAATTTCTGGATACTAAAAATTGGTTATTAAGTTTTGGGGGGCATAAACTCTGATTCTTAATCATCTGTTTAAACTTATAAAAGGTTCTATTATAATTAAAAAGAATGTTTACCAATTATGAGTAAATTCTATTAAGTGATATCAAAAACTTCACAGTACTCTATGTGAAGTACTTGATGGACTCATTTTCATAGAATCATCTTCATCTTTGTGGGATGATAATAATTATCTACTGCCAAGTGCTTAGTCCTGTTAAGATTTCAATTTATAAAAACTTATTTTATTGGAAATTCAGCAGGACAGCAGATCTACAATTAGGTTTCCTATTCCTGTTAGACTGAATGAAAACATATATTTATTGGAAGGTGGTATAAAACAAATAACATATTATACATATTAAAATTAGAAGTGTTCTTGAGTCTGCTTTTTTATAGGTACACCTTGAGAAAGGGTGTTTGCGTTGACTCTGAATGCGTTTTTGCTGTGGACAGACCCTTTAACAACAGTTACCTTGTTCCCTTGTAAGAACACTGTTGAGCCATAGAGTGGGTTTCGCTTCCTTTATTCCACTACTGTCATTCAGAATAGATGGCAAGCTGCAAGATGATTCATTACTGTGAACGGCCGAACTATCGTCACACTCTTCTGTAGGGGCTTTTTTCAATAACGCTGCTGCCTACAGTGTTTAAAAGAAATAAAAATAAACTCTAGCCACATTCCCGTTGGTCTCAAAGACCCAGCCTTCAGACATAATTTTAGGTTAAGCTTTACTTTGGATTTAATTTGCTTCCTGACATTTAATTGAAATTAAAATGTCTTCAAGATAAAATAACATCTGATTATTTTGCAGCATAATTTAATTCTTTACAACAACTTACACTTGTAATAATACATTTTTTTGTGGCCTGAATCTTATGTCATGCTGAAGTGTTCTGCTTGTGAAGTACGTATGTGAAATGTGACCACTCTTGTGAACCTGGGCTGGTTTATCCAAGATCGACTCTCTCATTGCATGAATGCTGTTGGTTTGGATTGAGAAAGAGATGTGGAAAAATGTGACCTTGCAGTATCCCCATCCTTCCAGAAATGACCCCTGAACTTCCCTCAAATGAGAAGACTGTAGAAAAACTTGGTGGCTGAGAAGGAGACACTAAGCAAAAAGAGAATTGCCCTTATTTTAAAGCATAATTGTCAATCAAGGATAAACACACTCTGCACTTTGCTGCTAAGTCTGCTGGGGAGCTCAGGAAACTTACTAGCCACACTGCCTATCTGTTTTCAAAGGGCACCAAATTGTCTTACCCATATCGCCTCATGTGTCCTGGGCAGGGAGGTGGGCACAGATTTTATCACAGCCAACTTGAGAGGCAGAGAAAAAGTAAAAATTAACAGGACAGGTAAATACCCATGTCTCTTAATTTCTAGGTCAACACTCTTCCCCCAAGAAATAAAACTATACTGGTAACAAGAGTTAAACAACCAATGATGACATTGTCCCGCTGCCAGAGTGTGTTTCTCTCTCATTTCCTACTTGGAAGTGGTGATTTGCCCAGGCTGCTGGGAGAGGAAATCTCGGTGGTGGTGCTGACCTTTCCCTGGTCTCTGGCAACAGTAGTAAATACAAGGAAATGTCCAACTCAACCTGTAGAATGGACACGAGACTCTACAAGTTAATATGAAGAGCAAAACTGGACAAAGCCTCATAGGTCATCTTTAGTTTGAGAGCGAAGGGGTAACAACAGAATTCTCTAGTGAACAAGGGGGAAGATAATCATCTCTTCTCATGAAGATGCCCTGACAGGAAGAATCACAGAGGCAGAATATGGAAGATCTTGCCTTGTAAGTTTGGCTTTGAACATACAAGGCCACTGCCATCGGCCTTGATATCCCTGCAAGGCTCCTGCCCTCTGCCCTCCCCTGGACCAGCTGGCCACCTGGATCCACGGCCTATCCTAGGGGCCGGAGCAGCTGATTTTAGGGGATTTAAGGAATTCTAGTCTCCTCGGCCGAAGGACTTGGTGTCAAGTTAGCCTTGTAGCCAGCACCTGTCTGTGGTCCAGTTCTAGTAACCAGGAGCTCTTCCTCTATTTACATAAAGTAGTCCCTGAATTTTACTCGAGTTGTGACAATTCTCTGTTGGGATGACCTGCACTGTATCCCTGTTTCTGCATACTGGGGTTCAGGTGTAGAGTCCTGCCCTCGAAGCTCAGGCCAGGGCTGGTTCCCATCACTGGCTGCCATAATGCCTCAATCCCAGCTGCCTACATGGACCACTGTACTGCACCTGCTTCCAGAATCTGTCCAGGAAGACAGGTGTGAAGAATAGTGTCACCTCCTTGACCTGCCATCTCTCAACTGTCAGTGCGCAAGCTGGACCACTGTGGCCTGTCTCATTTCCAGACCTCCACCTCTCCTGCTCTAGTCTGTCTGCTTCCACAGAGAGATAAGCTCCTATTCTGTGTGCCCAATCATCCTGGATCTATGAAAAGCATTTTAGAATATGAACAAAAAGAACTGACCCAAATTCTGAAGTGAAAGTTATAATTTTCTTTTCCTAAAATAATTCAAACATTCTGAGAGAGCCTCAAATATGTATTTCTTCGTCGTATTACCTTATGCAATAGCTGTAACTAATAATTTCTTGGCATGACTTCGTAAGAGCCACTGTTTTAACACATATTTTAAGAATAAAATTGTTAAAGGACTTTCTACACTTTTTACTGTAGAATTTGCAGATAATGGAAACTGTTTTGGATTGTCAATGACTCAGATTACTTGTAACTGGGCCCTCAATGATGACACACAATTTATCTCACTGTTTTGTGCACCTCTTTCATATTAAGACCCTCTTTTGCTTTAGCTGGGTTCCAACTGGGTTTCAAAAGAACACAATAAAATGCTATAATAATCCTGCAAATGTCTTTCTAATAAGTCCTTGTATACTTGATAAGAATACCACCACTGCTACTAGTTCTACACTCTGCCCTCTTTTTTTTTTTTTTACCATGGTGAGGTAAATAAAGTAGTGGGCATACTGCAGGTTTTCACTTATTTCATATATTTTATCCCATTTATCTTCACTACTCAATACTCTTATCTCTAGGATTTCTCTTACTTTTTTGATAGAGATGTTTATAAAAGGACTCATCTTTTAAGATAATCCTAGAGATAATTTCTCAAAGATGAGTCTTTTATTTTATAAGGATTTTGATGGATGGTCAAATTACATGAGAATGGTTGGCTTCACTTTACTGGACCACAGAGCCAAGAAAGAGAGCAGCAGATCTGCCCAATGGGTCATTCATAAGGGAACCCACAATATAAATCCCTAATAAGCAGGTAATAATGATAAGCAGGGACAGAAACAAAAGTCAATCTCAGACAAGGAATGGTTAGAGGTTTCTAGTCAAAAACAACTTCTGCAGAGTCAGGAAAAACATCTGTAATACATTCTCAGGATGTACTGTTTGCAGATGCTTTAGCCAGGCATATTTCTAAGGAAGCCCCCAATTTGAAGGAGCTTGCAGTCTGAAACTGACAACACTAACCCATACCTACAAAGAAACAAAAGCCCAGAGAAGAGGGAACAAGCTGCTTTACACAGCTCATGCTGGGACTGAATGGGCTCTGCAAATTGGAGCTCTCTATCTGAAAAATGCCACCAGACAACACTTTTACCATGGGCCTCCTGATGGTGCTTATGAATAGACTATGCTTGGGTCTCAACTTATCTGTTAGCTAATAAAGGCTCTCTTTGATTTCATACATTTGGAGCCCAGGAGGGAGACTGGGGACTGTCTCACTGTTCTCAGCAGTCTGGAGCCTAAGTCAATAGAACAAACTAGTTCCTCACTTTTCTGCCTTCCCAGGAGCCAGGAGAAAAGGCTTAGAAATTCAATGCCAAGGCACACACTATTTGTAGAATGACTGATGGTCATATTTGACATCTTAGAAAGGCAAATCGTCCTATGATTTACACTTAGCAGGACACTTAGAATTACTGGCTCAATTCTACCAGAATTTTTCTCAAAGGTCAGTTACGGTTCCTGCTAGGTCTAGAACCCCAAGAGTCATCTAGGCTGCCTCTTAATTTATATCCAGAAACTTAACTGTGATATTCAAATGCATAAATAGACAGATGAAGATAATAACGGAAAAGACTTTGTGTCCAAAATATCATTAAGAAAAATGAAAGGCAAAAATCAAACTGCTCAAAATATTGCAACAAATTGTACGAATTTATATAAAAACAATTCTTACAAGTCAACAAGAAAAACATTACTAACCTAATAGAAAAATGAGCAAAGGACACGAACTGGCAAATTATAAAAGAAGAACCACAAAGGGCTCACAAATAGGTAGGGGAAAAGTTTGACCTCAATGGTAAATATAAAGGTCAAATGAACAAAAAAATTGGATGTCATTTGCACTTCTCAATTTGGTGCTCAAAAAAAAAAAGGTTGATAGCACCCAGTTTCATAAAGAGCTCAGATTATATATATATATATTTTCCTCCATTCCTTGTGACTTTGATGACCCCTCCAGAGTGAGATCTGGCAGTGCAGAGCAAAAGGCTGAAAGACACGCATTCCCTTCGACCTAACAACTCTACATCTAGGAATTCATTCTAAGGAAATAGCATGGATATTTGTACAAACTGAATTGCTCAGATGTTCTTTGAAATTTTTTTACTACAGGAAAAATTAAAAACAACTTAAATGTTGAACAAGAGGCTGGTTAAAGGGACAGTGGAATAGCCACACAGGGGTCTCTGCACAGCTGTTGGAAATGATGTAGAAGAACATGTGATGGTATGAAAGGAAGTTCACTTGTGACAAGTGGGAAAAAAAGAAGCTATGGACACAAACAGTACAACCCATGTTTGCCAATATATTAAATATTAAAAACCATGCACCACAACGTCAACGGGCAATTTTATTTTCTCCTTTTTGTTTACCTTAATATTCCAAGTTTGGTTTTCTTTTTTTCCTGCTAGTTTTTTAAGAAAAACACATGCTAGCTCCAAAGGAATCTGATTTCTGCGATGGATGGTACAAATACAAACAGAAAGCGAATGTGAAAGCATTTAATAAAATTACATTTCCTTCTGTATGTAAATCAGTGCTGTTAATGCAGAGACAGAAAAGCAGGAGAATTAAAAACCACGGATGTAGACAGCAGATGACAATTTCCCCTAATACACAGATTTAACTGACTTTTTCCTCAAGAACCTTCCTCTTGCACACCAGAAGTAATTTTTCAATGTTTAAAGAGAAATGCAAGCATCATCACCTAAGGTATGTCTAAGTTATAGGAAGGGGATTTTATCTGTGCAGCAATTAAAAGAAAGGGGAAAGTATTCATATGAGCCAGCAAATGAGTATTCAAG
The DNA here is from genome assembly GCF_020826845.1 of Diceros bicornis minor. NCBI lineage: Eukaryota > Metazoa > Chordata > Mammalia > Perissodactyla > Rhinocerotidae > Diceros > Diceros bicornis. Next base: position 1,131,215 of record NW_026691844.1, on the reverse strand, counting down.
AGAGAAGACCAAGAGAACAGTCGATCCTTAGGGAGAGATGAAGGTATTTCTGTGACTAGTCATGTGTCTTTCTGGTATGTGTGGTGGGGGCACTCTATGAGTGCCACCAGTAAGCCACTCTGCTTTCCCTGGAGAAGTTCTCCTCGGTGGAAACAGACATTACTTAGGAGAGAAGGAGTATTAAGGCACTTTGTGTTTTAATGAAGCACCCAACTCATTTTTTTTTCCACATAAAGTAATTATAAATTTTTCTGATTTAAAAGCCTGCAGCTCAATTATGTAATTGCCTAATAGGGTATGCGGATGCTGTGGATCTTATCTGGTCTCAAGGGGACATAATCTGAGTTTCAGCGGCTTTAATGATGTATTTACTCAAGAGACAGGACTGACTCTAGCTGACAGCAAGGGGACCCACAGGTAAACATCATTTACACGTGACTGTTTAATTAGCCATTTACCCAAGAGATCAAAGTAAATATTTCTGAGCTGCATTAGACTCTTAGCCAAGTAATTTTTAGTAGAACTTTCTTAAATTTTGAAAATCTCTTATTTTTAAGATTTTTATCTACAGAGAAATATGTAACTCATGCTATTTACTAAAGGTGTATATTGTTTCAATACAGGGAAACAACCAAAGATACTTGATTTTGCTAATAGTAAAAGCATGACATGTAAATCAAAGCAGTCCTAGAACTCACAAAAGCATTTTGTTCTAAAGTTCGCAAGGCTTGCCCTGCCCACGTCATTTTGGTAACATTGTTCTTTACGGCTGTGCATTTCTTCAGTCACAACCTAACCGTTTCAGAAACTGCCTGCTTACTTCGATTTTTAAGGACAGATTTTGTGATTAATTTATTGGTAATTTTTATGATTGTCACTAAGATGAGATCAGGATGATTTAAAAGGGAACAAAAAACCTACGAGGGGAGGCAGAATAGCACTTGATTCATAAGTTATTAATTGGGCAGCCCCTTCTCATTAATAATGGAGTTATTGGGCCGGCCCCGTGGCTTGGCGGTTGGGTGCGCGCGCTCCGCTGCTGGCGGCCCGGGTTCAGATCCCGGGCGCGCACCGACGCACGGCTTCTCCGGCCATGCTGAGGCCGCGTCCCACATACAGCAACTAGAAGGATGTGCAACTATGACACAACTATCTACTGGGGCTTTGGGGGAAAAAATAAATAAATAAAATTAAAAAAAAAAAAAAAAAAAACCAAGCAACACTGAGAGATCCTTTAAAAAAAAAATAATGGAGTTATTATTTGAAAAATTATGAGTGGATTGGTTGTCTGGAACTGGGAATATGTTTTCTAATATAAACAACACCTTTTTAAAAGAAGATGACTAGATAGGAAAGGGCAGTGGACCACTGCTTATTTCAGCCTTGACACGGCTGAGATGTGACCTACTCGAGTGAACAAGAATGGAATACAATGTTGTTACAAAATGGTACTAGAGAAAATGGACAACAAAACCGGAAAACAAATCCTTCTTAGGATCTACATTTATTGGGCCAGCCCAGTGGCAGAGTGGTTAAGTTCCCCTGCTCCGCTTCAGCGGCCCAGGGTTCACAAGTTGGGATCCCAGGCGTGGACATATGCATGGCAGGTGCATCAAGCCATCCTGTGGCAGGCATCCTACATATAAAGTAGAGGAAGATGGGCACGGATGTTAGCCCAGGGCCAATCTTCCTCAGTAAAAAGAGGAGGATTGGCAACAGATGTTAGCTCAGGGCTAATCTTCCTGACTTAAAAAAAAAAAAGAAAGAAAAAAAAAAAAGATCTACATTTATCAATAGGTGTGGAACAGATCTAAAAAACACAGGTTCTGTTTTTCCTCAAGAACATGGTTCTTTCTCAAAGAACATTCACACAACTGGTATCATACCTCAAACAAAACAAAACTATAGGTTATTTATTGAGTCACAGGAAGTTCAGTGAAATGAAAATATGTGTGGGAAGGATAACACAAGATTACCTCTGAAAAGGGGCAGGGGCTTGAGGAGAAGCGCACAGGGGCTGTATCTCCATAATAATTTATTTCAGGAGAAAGAAATTGGGGAGGAAGGAGGTTAGAGGAGGGAGAGGAGGAGAAGGAGAAAAGGAGGGGAGAAGAAGAGGAGAGAAAGAGCAGAAGAAGGGAGGGAAGGTGCGTGAAAGGGGGAGAGAGAGGAGCCAAGAGGGAGGGGGAAAAGGAGGAGGGGTGGGAAGATGAGGAGAAGGCAGAGGAGGAGCAGGTCTGAAATAAATAGGGTGCAATGGTAACAACACATGTGAGTCTGGGCTGGTAGGCATGGGATTCCTGGGTTCATTTTATCACTCTCTGTTTGTATGTTTGAAATGCTTAAAAAAGCACTTCTACTCTCTTTTAATCAAAGGGGCAAAGAAAGGGGGGCTTGAGAAGGACTGAAGGTGCTCTGAGAGGCTTGAGGGGTGATGGCCGAGGCTCTGGACCGCACAGCGACACAGGTGTGTGACTTCAGTGCAGAGATGGCAAGCCGCGCCTCCGGGAGGGGCACATGCAGAATCCTCGAACTTTGTGCACGATAAAAATAAAAAGCATCAAAGCCAGAAAACCCTATATTACATATAAGGATGAGAAAACATACATGAAACTAGACACGTTCACAAGACATTAAATTTAGGAAAGGAAAGGCCATCTCTCTGAGTATATGGCTTCTCCAGGGAATGACAAGGACCACGACGGGAACGCTCTAAATCTGGGCTCCTGGGTGGGAGCCCATCCTGCCTTCCTTGGGAGTCTGCTCCATCGGTTCCCTTGTCTCTTCAGCAGCTCACACTCCCCTCTGTGCCAGCTCCTGAGTCAGGCCCCTTGCTGTCTTGTCTGACCCACAGCAGGGCTCGCTCCTCCCCGTCTCAGTCCCACTCCAAGCAGACAGAACTCCCCAAGGCGCAGCAGAGATCTTATTACAGCCCCGCTCGAAAAGCTCTACCGGCTTTTCAAAATCTACTCAACTAAACACAAACTCCTTAGCCTAGGCTGGACCCGGCACAACAAGGCTCCACTCCCTTGGACCTTCTCGCCCACCAGCCCACACGTCAGCCACGGAAGACGGCTCTGTTTCCCGGGTCTGGATGGAGTGGAGAAAGAAAACCAGGATGCCACAAGAGGCTTCTAAGTTCCTTGGAAAATGTTGGGGTAGATATGCTTAATTAGGTTAGCTCCAAAACCTGAATCAACGTTATGTAAGGAGTTGAGATTCCTACATAAAACACTATGCAAAAGGCCTGAGAGCAGAAAGTTAAAACCAACCATAAAACCTCACTATTATTTAATCTTTTTTCAACTATGTTAACCATTGTTAAGAACATGACTATTTCCTTAAATGAATAATTTGTACATCTTGAAACTTATTAAAAAAAATAAAAATTACTAACCCCTGTCCTCTGGTCCACGTTTTTGACTGGAAAACTTCAGACTTCTTAGCTACCTCTTCTGTGATAGAATTATCACGTTCTTTCAAGGTGGCCATGTGCTGACCCAACTGTGCCCTCAACAAGCCTGAGGCTGACGCTTGTTCAGATCTATAACACAGAAATAGGAGACACATTAGAAATTTGTAGTATTGGGTTACTTATGAGATTCCCATATTTTCAAAGGCCCCTTAATCAAGTTGGTAGAAGATAGTTCATCCAGAAAAGTCTAGAACCTAATATATTCTGGACTAAGGGAATTTCCAGAGTCTTGGTATTTCTTTTTTAATTTTATTTTGGTTATGATTTCATTGCTAGATGAGCATTCTCAACTTTGGCTGCATACTGGAACTACCTGGGGAGGTTTGCAAAATCCAGGTGCCTAATGCCACCCCTACAGAGTCTAGTAAAATTGGCCTGAGGTGTGGTCCAGCCATTGGGATTTTTTAAGGCTCACAGAGCGATTCTAATGCGCGGCCATGGTTTCAAATCACTGCACAGATAGTCACCCTCCTCTTAAGTGTAGTTAAGAGAAACAGATCACATTTCCATCTCAACAACAGTTGATTCCTGTTATATACTTACTATGAAATTTTTTAAAAATTAAGGTATTATTAGGAAAGAGTTAAAGGGAAGCCTATATTGCTGCCTAGACTACGGTATTTAGATACTAAAAGGAACCAGGTTCCCTTAGGGAAATGCCCTGTTCTAGTTCTGGGGCAGGAAATGTACAAGACGAGCCTGGAAAACCTTGTCATACCAGAAAGTACGGAAGCTATCAAAGACCACTGAGTCATGTCAAAAGGCCTCAGAGGCCATCTTGAAAGGGTTCCTGCTGGCCAAGGACGGGACAATTTGAGCACCAAAAAGAACAATGAGTGCAATGGACTTAAACACAGCAAATATATAAAAATCTACAAGTTCATTTAAAAAATAAATAATAAAAAGTTTTAAAAATAATAAAAAATCTTTGGATTCAGCCTCAAAAAGGAAGGAAATCCTGTCACATTCTACAACATGGATGAATCTTAAGGACACTATGCTAAGTACAATAAGCCAGTCACAAAAAGACAAAGACTGCATGATTCCACTTACATAAGACACCTAGAGCAGTCACATTCACAGAAACAGAAAGCAGAATGGTGATGCTAGGTGCTGGGAGAGGGAGAAATGGAGAGCTATTTAATGGATATGAGTTTCAGTTTTGTAAGACGAAAAAGTTCTAGAGATCTGTTGCAGAACAATGTGAATGCACTTAACACTACTGAGCTGTACACTCAAAAATGGTTAAGATGGTAAATTTTATGTCATGTGTGTTTCACCAAAATTAAAAATATAAACAAATAAACAAACCTTTGGAGGCTGCTAGGGAAACAACTTGATATTCTGAAAATTGGTAAGTAAAGGGAGAGAATCAAGCATTTATCCTGCCTTTGTGGTCAAAAAATGCATTTCACAATTAACAAGTAGTTGATGGGAAAAGTTCTTCCAACTAATAAATGCAGAAGAAATTAACAAATTAGAAAAGTCACCATTTTGTAAGTCCAAATTAATGAATGCATCTAGGAAATGATCATAATTTTGTGGAAAATGCATAACAGTAAATTTTATACTGAAGCATCAGTCTATCAATGTTCAAACCCACAGACCAGTCTTCCTAACAACATGACAACCAGACATCACATGCGGCCTGAGGGGGGTGTAATAAGAAGTACAAGCACTGGGGCAGCCTGGTGGCGCAGTAGTTAAGTGCACGCACTCCGCTTTGGTGGCCTGGGGTTCGCAGGTTCGGATCCCGGGCGTGCACCAACGCACCGCTTGTCAAGCCATGCTGTGGCAGCATCCCGTATAAAGTAGAGGAAGATGGGCATGGATGTTAGCTCAAGGCCAATCTTCCTCAGCAAAAAAAAAAAAAAAAAGAGGAGGACTGGCATCAGATGTTAGCTCAGCGCTGATCTTCCTCACACACACACAAAAAAAAACGAAGTACAAGCACCACCTATGACATTGTCTTGCCAAAATAACTGGGCTGGAGTATCATCATGTATCTGGATTGAACCAGCAGTTTACAGGTGATAGCATTTCGATCCTGATACAAACAAAGCAAATGTAAAATGACTTTTTTGAGATAATCAAGACAAACTCACAAGAAATAGGTATCAGATAAAGTAAAGAATCTTGGTAAATGGTAATGTATTACATCCTTATATGTTAGAGATATAAGTATTTGTGAGTATTTATAAGTAAAATATGTTGTCTCTTTTAAACTACTCAAAGGAAAAAGTGTGGATGAGGGAAAGATAAAACAAGACTAGCAAAATGTTGACAACTGGTGGATCTGGGTGAGGGGTACATGGGACTTCATTATGTTATTATAGCGGCTTTTGTGAATGTTTTAAAAATTTCAAAGTAAAAAGTTAAAAAACAGTATACTAATGTCTGCAACTTACTTGGAAATGCATAAAAATAAGAGATTGTGACTGATGGATGGATGGAAATATGAAGAGACACACATATGGGAGTGCAATCAAATGTCAATGGTAGAATCTGGGTGGTGGGTATATGGATGCTCATTACACAGTTCCTTTTACTTTTCTGTATGTTTGGAAATTTTCATAAGAAAATATTTGGAAAAAAAATAAGTCTAGGTACAATTCAGAACCTTCTTTAATAAATCTTAATTGTTATAATCTTTGCCTGACCTAACTCTAGTTTTTCCCAAGAGTTGAATAAAGTGGGATGGGTCATCGGAATCCTTGAACTTATTTAAAAACTTCCCAGAATGATTCTAAGGTTTCTGGCTGGTTTGGTAGAAAGCCCCTTCAGCAACTTGCCTTTCTTGGTTCTGTCTAGACCTCACCAATGTCATAATGCACCCAATTCCTTTGTTCTGTTTCTATGTAAATGAAGCAACCTTTTTCTACATTTGGTTTCACAAGAGATTTCCCTACCGGGAAAATGCAATCACAGGCTACCAGCAAATTCTAGTCCATTCAGCCGTTTCATTTCTCATAATGAGTAAATCAATTGTGCTTCTGGTCTGAAAAGATGTTTACTTAGGTTGAGTTAAACCTGGAAACAAGTTGAAGTAGGGTGAATTAAGTTAGTTCAAGTAGTTGGGATGGACTGAATTATCAGAGACCGTCTCGCTGGTGACTGATACACGTGACTTCTGCAGAGGCAAAGCCAAGGCAAGAGGCTACTAATGTCCCCACCAATTGTAACCATCCTTTGGGCTCTGGTATGAAAGAACTAGCTAAGGTTTCCTATAATTATTATACATACCTCACAAAAGGACAAAACCCATTAATTGACTTGCATGGGGTCAAATAGCAAATGAGCTATGGAAGGAGGTACAGCATCTAGACTCTGTGACTTCTGAACAGTTAAGCCAACACTTACAGCACAAAACCAGGCTTTCATGCAGATTGATTTCAGGACAAATTGGGTGAGGAGTACAACAGCCATGGCTCTCCTTGCATGGAGTCTTGCCCATGTTTCTACATAAACACACCAAATCAGAAAATTTGCAAAGTGGTACAAAGGATTTTGTGTGTGTGTGTGAGGAAGACCAGCCCTGAGCTAACATCCAATGCCAATCCTCCTCTTTTTTGCTGAGGAAGACTGGCCCTCAGCTAACATCTGTGCCCATCTTCCTCTACTTTATATGGGACACCGCCACAGCATGGCCTGACAAGCGGTGCGCTGGTGTGCACCTGGGATCCGGGCCAGCGAACCCCGGGCTGCCACAGAGGAGCGCGAGCACTTAACCGCTTGTGCCACTGGGCCGGCCCAAGGTACAAAGGATTTAAAGGAGTTTTTTTTTTCTCTTTCGTCTACTTTACATTGGAAAATTTATAACATCAATGCCACAGAGAAAAAACAAAGTTCAATGTCAGCTAAATTATATACTCCTTTAATTAAAAAGATAATAAAAGAATAGACTTTAAACAGTCTATAATTAACTTCATACACTTGGAATGGCTTCCAATCAGAAAACTGCAATTTAAGTAAATGTACCAACATTTCCTAATTACAACTGATTTACAACAGATTGGTAACTTGACCAAAGTTTTAAATGCAGACAAAATAGTAAGTACCCTGAATTTTATTCTGAACATAATAGGCAGAATAAAATAAAGAGGTTTTTACATACTATAATCCAAATAATATAAAGCTGACTCAATTTTTCAGCATGAGTTTGAGAGCACAATTGGGCAACTGTATCTGAAAGTAGCCACTAACAAGAGACAATTAATTAGTTGCACCTGGAAAAAAAATAAAATAATGAGTACTCTCAATATGGATTTCATATAAGATAAAATTACTTAAGTAATCATTTTTATGTTAAAATATGTTTTCCAGAAGGCAATAATGAACAAATTTTTTATCAATTACCCCAAATGACATGAATTATATTTTAATAATTCACGATTGTCTAAAATAACAACTTGGTCTTCCACCTAATAACGTAAACCTTTCATATGAAGGTCTTTGAACACTTAATCCCTGATATAACAAAAATCAATAATGATGATAGGAACGGTTTTGTTCTTTTTCCTTTTAAGATGCTTCACTTTGTGAGCAGGAATTCAGAAGTCTTCTCACTATCTTTTAGAGTACGCTGTGGGGCAGGTACCCCATTTTGCAGATGAGATTATAGTAAAGAGATAGACCTCGACAGCCATGGTTGGGTCAGGGGCACAAGCAGGGCTGCCGCCACACCAAACACAGTTCTCTTCAACAGGCTTTAAGGAGTTCATAACCCATTAGAGCCTTCCTACTCTGCCTGGCTTAGAATTCTAATGACATCAGTGTCATTAACAATTAAGGAACAAAAGTAGATCATTCTCTCCAAATCTGTGTTTCTGAAATAGTTTATCAAGTTGACCAGTTGACTGCTTTGGTCCAGGGGAGATCTCAAAGCAGATGGGAATATATCACTTAGGGGAGTGTCCAACAATAATTCCTGGGCGCTGAGGGGCACAAAGGGTGGCTAGAGCAAGAAGAGCAGCAAGGAGCCCGATGCCATGATTAAAACTTGTTAGAGGGGCTGGCCTGGTGACCTAGTGGTTGAGTTTGGCGTGCTCCACTTTGGCAGCCCTGCTTCACGGGTTCGGATCCCAGGTGTGAATCCACACCACTCACTCATCAGCCATGCTGTGGCAGTGACCCACATACAAGATAGAGGAGGATTAGCACAGATGTTAGCTCAGGGCTAAACTTCCTCAAGCAAAAAAAGAGGAAGACTGGCAACAGATGTTAGCTCAGGGCTAATCTTCTTCAGCAAAAATAAATAAATAAATAAAACTCTTTAAAAAGAATCTGTATTTAAAGACCTGACTGCTTATCTCTCAAAGGTCATATAAACACTTGGCACTTTTTCCAAGGCTAGACAGTGAACCAGTGACAATCAGTGTGCATTAAACAGCACCCCCAGTCACAACACACAATGGGGCATAAAAGGGCAATCCTAATCGTAACAGAACATAACACTGACATTAGTAATCATTCCTGACTTCTTTATCTGGCTTAAAAAAATGATTGTGGTAAAGAAGCAGTCTTGCAGCCTCCAGATATTAATTTTAAAATTTGTGTTGGTCATAAAGAAGGATCATTTCTTAGGGAAAGCTGATTTATACATAACTGTAGACCAACAGTCATGCAAAATGCAACCTTTCATAATGGAAATCAATGCTCTATTATGCATGTTGAGAAACTATACAAATCTCTAGTCTAGTAGATGTAGATATTTTATCTCATCACCCACAATCACAGTTTGGCAGCGTAGGCTGAGAGAGTCACACAATGAATCATTTAGTCTAACAAGTCAGTTTGCACAGAGAATTATAAATGCATATATGCTTTCTATGCCACATACCACAACTGTGGTTTATGCAAAATAGTATATCAACAGATACAAAAAGCAGTGAGAACGAAACAGGGGCCTGGTTACAGAGCCTCACAACACATAATCACCAAATGACCTACAGAGTGCAGAAAGACTCCGCCCCAGACAGCTTCTTTCACCGCCTTGTAAAGGAGTATTTAAGACTGCTGTTTTTTATCTTGCATGATAAAACAACAGGAAAGAGGGGGAGCCGGCCCCGTGGGTTAGCAGTTAAGTGCGCGCGCTCCGCTACTGGCGGCCCAGGTTCGGATCCCGGCGCCCACTGACGTACCGCTTGAACGGCCATGCTGAGGCTGCGTACCACATACAGCAACTAGAAGGATGTGCAACTATGAAATACAACTATCTACTGGGGCTTTGGGGAAAAAACGGAGGAGGATTGGCAATAGATGTTAGCTCAGAGCTGGTCTTCCTCAGCAAAAAGAGGAGGATTGGCATGAATGTTAGCTCAGGGCTGATCTTCCTCACAAAAAAAACAAAGAACAAAAAACAGGAAAAAGGATTTTCTTGCATTGCCCTTTACTGCTTCAGGTTGAAAAGTTACTGACCAGGAAGGTCATTTCCAGCATTTTCCACAGTTTGGAGATCACTAGTACAGATGCAGAAGGTAATGTACACACTTTCAGGACTTGTGAACCTCATCTTGTGCTCTGTTAAATGGAACATATGATTGGCCAAGTCTTCTTGTGCCAAGGTCCTTTTAGAAACCATCATCTTGACTTCTCACGCTTTCGTGGGATTTATGCTGAATTCTACTCTGAAGAAAATCATTAACATAAAACAGCCTATGTGGCACACTGAAGGTAGAGAAAATGATGTTAGATATAAGATAACCAGACCCAAAGCCCCTCTCACTCTCAGCGAAACAAGGTCCTTTCAGGTGGGCTTTCACAGACACTCATCTGCTGACCATGCTCGAGAAATAATTTGTTCTCTGCTAGTAAATAGTGGGGATATATTTTAATAAAAGGAAATATAGTCAGTCCCCAAAATAAAAATCAGAGTTAGGTCACTGGCAACAATTATGCAACATGAATTAGGCACCGACCAGGTGCCAACACTGGACAAACCATTACACAAATTACACATATGTAATTCTATGACCTCAATAAGTCGCTCAGATGCCACAAAGCTTCTGGGGCCATGAAAAGAAACCCACACTACCTAAAAGGTGGGTAGAGGGTAGAGAACAGATTTCTGATTGACTCAGGAAGGATGTACAAGAATCATGGTTCACATGGCCAACTACCCTGCAAATAATTAACCCCCTCTCTCTCTCATCCTAGCTTTATGGCCTTTAAGGGATATCCTTGAAGTGGTGGCTCTCAAACCTGAGGGAGGGTAGTTCCCTTAAGGGCTCATTAAAACCCAGGTGGCTGGGTCTTACCCCCAGATTCCTGATTCAGTGAGGCCTGGGAGGGGAAAACGTGTTCCCAGGTCTTGTTGATGCTGCTGGTCCAGAGACCATACTTGCAGATTGGGGGCCTGTATCTTCTAGATTGGGGGCCTGTATCACCAGCATGACCTTGGAAATTGAGGAATCCATCTGGGGTTTGGACTTGCCAATGACATCCCTCTAGGGTGGTGGCTAGACTAGATTATATCCTGGGTTGTTCACGAAGGTATGCTAATATACCAGATGAAGGCTACCTGTGCTCCCTCCCCCCAAGTAAGCCCTTAAAACATTGTTATGAGTAGGGATTGAGTGGATATATCCAATTAACAATTAGAAACAAATACATTTACAAAGAAGTAAATGGTCAAGTCCATAAAACAGTTAAACTGACAACTACAAGTGTCTATCCCAGTGGTGACCGTGTGGACTAGTGTTTTGTTTTCATTTGGAAGCATCTGGGAACAAGAATGGCCATCCTTCCACAGCAGCAATTTCATCCCAATAATACCTGACTTGCTTTTCATGGCTGCCACCTCCAGGTAAGAGTCTCGGAGGCTGGTGAAGGACAGCTGTTCCACAGGCTTCAAGGTCTTCTTTCAGAATGTCACTGTGATTATAGAGCCTATAAAATAAAACAGGTGCTGCATGAGATGTTTATTTAAGCACAGATGGCCCAGCTTCTAGAATCTACGGAGGTTCTTCGTGGTTTATTGAAATATATCTGTAATATAATCTAGACACAAAAATGCAGCAACTAGACTATCTCTCGACAAAGATGTAAAATGGGGCATTTTGAAAACCTTGTTTTTGTGTATGTGGCAGTTTTAAATCCATCAGTGGAAGTAACTTTTAACCCTTTGAAGACTTTAATGACCTTCAAATCGACAGCTGTGCCATCTCATTCCACATTCCACCTGACTGATAGGAATGCTAGATAATCTTAACGGCAGAAAAGGCTAATTTTCTATTGTCAATCATAACAAAGTTAGATCTCCACAACTCATGTGAAATTTACTTAAATCGTCACTGCTAAGAAATCGAAAACTGCTGGCTGGATATTGGTTACGTCCTCTATTTCTGAACGCAGAAAAATGACTATTATTTCTCCATTCAGATCCCACTGCAATACAATTTTCTTTATTTTTAGTAAGAAGAGGAAGGGAGGGAAAGAGGGATTTAGCCTTCATTATCTATTTCCAGTCTACTGGGGGACTGGTCTAGTCTAACAATTTGGCCACTGTTTTAGGTTAGGTCTGTCACGGTATCATAGTAGCTTCCAAAGAGACTGGTTAGAAACTTCCTTTAAAAACATGTCCATTTGGGGGAAAGCATGATTCTAAAAAGCTATAGGAGAAGATATCAAAGACAAAACAGTATTTCTACTTTAAAGAAGCTGATGACATACGTAGTTGGGAATATTCAACATGTACTCCAAAAAGAAAATGAAGCAACTTGTAAAGCAATGTGTTAATTAGCAACATCTTACTAACTTGTAGTTAGTACAACAGTGGGTTAAGTTACTGGATCCATATCAAAAGGATGAAAGAGATGTGCTCTGTTTGTCTATTAGAGGGTGAGTGACAAGTGTAGGCTCAGGCACCCTGACTCTGAAGCAGGCTTTTATCCTGGGAAGGAAATATAAATGTCGTGTCATGTCCGTCCCCCACCCCCACCCCCCCACCCCCCATTCAAGCCCTATTCTGGACCCTAGGCCACCCTATGGGCGCTCCAGTTCCTTGCCGTGTCTCAAGCTCTTGTCTAAACTCTAAGCCTAAGATTCTTAGTCCTTCTGGGCCACATCCTGTGTTGGATCCTTCACCTCTGAGCTCTGCTGCCAAAAACCTCCCATTTTTTGATCGGGTTGTTTTGTTTTTTGTTGTTGAGTTGTATGAGTTCTTTATATATTTTGGAAATTAACCCCCTGTTGGATATATGATTTGCAAATATTTTCTCCTAGTTGGTGGGTTGTTTTTTCATTTTGTTCATGAATGGCCAACAGGCATATGACAAGATGTTCAACATCACTAATTATCAGGGAAATGCAAATCAAAACTACAATGCGATTTCACCTTACATCCATCAGAATGGCTATAATTAACAAGACAAGAAATAACAAATATTGGAGAGGATGTGGAGAAAAGGGAACCCTCATACATAACTGGTGCAAATGCAAACTGGTGCAGCCACTATGGAAAACAGTATGGAGATTTCTTATAAAATTAAAAATAGAAATACCATATGATCCATATATCCCACTACTGAGTGTTCATCCAAAAACATGAAAGCAACAATTCAAAGAGATTTATGCATCCCTATGTTCATCACAGCAATATTCACAACAGCCAGGACATGGAAGCAACCCAAGTGCCCATCAACGGATGAATGGATAAAGAAGACATAGTATATAGATACAGTGGAATACTACTCAGCCATAAAAAAGACAAAATCATGCCATTTGTGACAAAATAGATGGACCTTGAGGGTATTATACCAGGCAAAATAAGCCAGACAGAGAAAGATAAACACCGTATGATTTCACTCATATGTGGAAGATAAACACGTGGATACGGAGAACAGATTACTGGTTACCAGAGGGGAAGGGAGTAGGCGGAGAGTGAAAGGAGTAAAGGGGCACATATGTATGGTCACAGATAAAAACTAGACTATTGGTGGTGAACACAAAGCAATCTATACAGAAACTGATATATGATATTGTATACCTGAAATTTATACAATGTTATATGCCAATGTGACCTCAATAAAATAATTTAAAAAATAAATTAAAAAACAAACAAACAAAAAACCTTCCAGACTCCTGGCCTATATGACTTATAGTACCTATAATACTTCTTTTTCCTTTGGCAAAATCTGGTTCCTAATTCTTCCTGGAAGGCTTTATCTCGTCACCACTCAATTCACAAAATAACACCTGCCCTTAAGAAAAGGAAGACAGGCCCATCGGAGGTAAGCCAATTTCAGAGCAGCAAAGGAGAGCACATAATCACTGGGAAGGCAATCAGGAGTTGTGAGGCAATAGAGAGACAGAGAGCTCCTTGGCATCACAAGGGCTTGACTATGGAGGAGGAACTTCAGCTGGGCAAGATTTAGACAGAAGGGGAGATGACCCTTTAAGCTAAGGGGTGGCACAGGCAAAGGTGTGAGGAAATGCCATGGTAGGAGGGGTGTCGGGACCAGCAAGGACACAAGTCTGGCCAGGTGGGGGTTGCTGTTTGTGGTGATAAGATAGTAATGGGAAATAAAATTCAATATGAAACTCGGCTGAGAAAATAGTAATAAATCTGGCGGATTTCTGAGCTATGGCTGGTTTCTTGAAAGCAGTGTTTTTGAGAGGGTTAGCCTGGCAGCCGTGCACAGATGCAGTTGGTGAGGGGACAGACACGAGACCCAGACCACAGCCAGGAGACTGAACTTGTGCTCTAGATAGCAGGGGAAGAGTGTGTAAGTGTGAGAGCAGTGGTGGGGGTGGCAGAGAGGGAGAACAGTCATTCACGGCTCAGCTGGGGGGAAGTCAAGCGCCTACAGCTGGTGGGGTGGGCTCTCGAAAAACTGGGGTGTGTGCCTCACTCAAAGGGCCAGTCACTCTCAGCTCCCGCAGTGGAATGTGTCTCAGTGACGTCGATCTTCCTAGTTTTCAAGAGAAGCTGGAAATTCACAATTGCTAGTTTTATTTTTATGTGACATCTCCCAAATTTAAAAATCTGGCAGCTAATTCAAAAGGAGGTTAAATACTATGCTGGACAAACAGAGCTGGTCTGCAGGCTTGGGGTCTCCAGCTTAGACTGCCTCTAGTCTCACCTCCCGCCCCAGGTGGTAGACCCTGAGCAAGGACCAGGGCTTGATGTTTCTGCACCTCCTCTGAAATGCTGGTACAATGGCGGAAGTTAGCAGACGCTCACCAATGCTGGGGTACCACAGTGGGGTATAGGCAGGGTGTTCCGGTGGGAGCAGCCTCCCTCCAGGGAGGAGTATTTTATCTCCACCATTCTTAGGAATGGTGATAAGAGAAAACAGTTTTAGTGGTTTTATTACTGTTTATAAATGCTCTACAGACAATGCACCCTTTGTTGCCTGTATGCCCACCCCCCACCCCACCATGGTATGCCAGTGCTAAATAATACCTGATTGTCCAGTCAGGACAGATGCCAGATAACCTTTGTTCTCTTCCAATCTGATCAACCCAAATATCAGGCTTACTTAGACTAGTTCTTCTCATACTTGTCCAGGAGCTTCTCCAGTCAGGACAGATGCCAGATAACCTTTGTTCTTTTCCAATCTGATCAACCCAAATATCAGGCTTACTTAGACTAGCTCTTCTCATACTTGTCTAGGAGCTTCTCTGACTACCTCATTCATAGGGATCTTTCTTATCCCTGAATTCCTTTAGCACAATACAGACCACATCCTACATTGTACTGTTCTCTAGTTATGTCATGTCTGTCTAGTCTTCTCAACAAGACCAAAAGCTTGTTGAGAACAACAATTGGACTTCTGAATTTTTATCTTACTTGAAGTTTCATGTCGCACTCAGCACAATACTGAAGACATACTTAACACCATGAGTTGAATGACAGGCCAAGATTTAAACCTAGATTAGAGAAATCCATGACACCTATTTTTACAGTATGTTTTTATATGGTTGCTGTTAGACCAGTCCAGGGCTTCCATGGCGTCCATGGCTTGGCAACGAGCGATCAATAAGACGGCCACAAGTACTGTCTGCACAGAGCTTATGGTCTACTCTCGATTAACTCAGAACCTTCTCTGGCTAAAAGACAAGTTGGTCTGTGCTGAGGGTTTCTACTAGTTATTTCTCCACGTGATACCTGACTTTAGCTTACAAAATATTCATCAGTCCTTTGCTGAAAAAATCTCTATTAAAGAATTCAAACACTATGGAGCTAAAGATTAAAGACTATGTGTTATAAAAAACACTATCCTAGAATTCAAGACCTCAATTTCTTTCATGTCTTCTATTTGCATTCCCATCAAAATAATTCCAGCTGGAGGGGCATCAGTCTGACCAGCCCATGCCCAGTCCTTCCTGGGGAATATGTAGACGGGCCTGGCACTAACACACTGGGCCTTACCATCAGTTTGTCTCTGTGACCTCCAGCAAGTGGACAAACGTGATGGATGACAAGTAATCTCTAGAAGCACAAAAGGCACTTTAAAGAGGTATATTTTATTTTACCCAACAGTGCAGGCAGATAATAAATAAATTTTTTTGGCCAAATTTAAAGTAATTGCTTTCTAGCTTCATTTTCATCTTTCAGTCACACAGAATTTAAGAGATAATTTAAAAGAAAACAACTCCACTCCAGGCTAATGGGAACACTCAAAGGAAGGTACAATTTTTTTTGGAAGCAAGGAAGAGAGAAAAAGTGCCATGCTTTTCCTTTCAGTACTGCAAACTGAGAATTACTTTTTGGCAAAAATGACCCTGTATGAGGGCTGTAGAAAATAAACTTTTCCTTAACCCCACCAGGTAACTTCCACACATTCCCGTGGGTGTTCTATCAGAGTGGACATGTTTCAGTTGCGGCACTAAAGGCATGACTTTCAGGTTTTATTTTCTCTAGGGAACAACAGTCTCAAAATGGTGTGGTAATCACTGCCCATAACTAGTAATGAGTTTACTTCATAATTTACATAATATAATGTTACTTTTAAAAAGTTTTATAAAATACATTTACTGTATTTTTAATGAGACTGAAGAATAATAAAGCACCATAGTTGGTCACATCCAGAACAACGTTTTGGGGAAGGAAATTGTATTGCTAAATGAGCAACGACAAAAGGCATCATCTGCAGAGGTGGTCTGTAGTTCTGAGTGTGGGGTTTAGGAACAGCCCATATACAGAACGGTGGGCAAAGGGCAACACGACCGACCTTTGCTTCCCATTCCAGTGCCTGCAGAACACTGGCCTGCACACTCAACTTCTTCCTTCTCATGGGTTTGACCCTACACTCCTTCCAAAACATAAGAAGGTTTTGATCTTTAAACTAAGAACACATGGCCCGGATAGAAAAGATTACTTTTAAAACCATCACTTTGGGGCTGGCCCAGTGGCATAGTAGTTAAGTTGGAGCGCTCTGCTTCGGCAGCCCAGGGTTCTCAGGTTCTGATCCCGGGTACGGACCTACACACCGCTCATCAAGCCATGCTGTGGTGGCATCCCACATACAACACAGACGAAGACTGGCACAGATGTTAGCTCAGGAACAATCTTCCTCACCAATAAATAAATAAATAAATAAATAAAGTCTTAGTTGCATATTTTATCTCTATTAAAAAAATAAATAAATAAAACCATCACTTGATCATGTTCTGGTTCTGTTTTTCACATTTAATTCCCAAGGAAATTTGTTGATTACAATCAACAACATTTAAAATCCTCCTAAGACCCATGAGAATTGTTAAGTTTAAACAGAAGTAACAGAATGCATTCATGCACCCAACACTTAAAGACCACAACTGCTACAAAATATAACTAACGAGCCAAAGCGGGCTGTTGTCAGTCAAACCCTGATATGCTAATTCAATTTGTGTAGCTTACTGGTCATCCTGAAGCAATTTAGCACCTTCACCAATAAGAGAAAACCTCCAGTGACCTCCCACCCACAGGTACACAAACACAACAGAGAACCAGAGAGGTCTGTAGAAGCCCTACCTCCATAAAGATGCAAATTAAGATTTAAACAGTGTAACAATTGGCGAGAGCTAATCCTTTTACAGAGGTGTAAATGGCTATTGAGAACTGAATTCCGGCTGCTAGCTTTTGTTAAGTAGCATTACAGACAAGTTTCACCCAAGAGCAATGCCACCAATTCTGAAGACTATTGATAAAATAGTTTCATAAAGCCAGTGCAATTTGTTTACTCTGATATCAAGTTTCCTGACCATAAATCCAAACATGTAAATATAAACCACATCGAGAATTAGTGCCCTGGGAAAATAAACTGGGAGGAACTATCTCAAGCCTGACACCCGATGGCTGGAACAGCTGTATGTGCGGCCACAGTGAAGTCTGTATACGGGGTTTTGTTTGCCACACAAAACAGTTGTAGAAAAGACAAACACATACATAGTTAAAGAGTATTTTTCTTTTAACGGGCTGTCTTACAAAACCTATGTTTTGGTGGCTCCCTTGGTCCCCATTGTGCAGCCCCCTGGGTGGTCCCTTCCAGGGGGCCACTTGAAGGGAACACAATGCCAAAAATGAGGGAAGGAGGGGACAGCAACACAAAGGCCAACAGAGCGGGGCGGTCTGCAGCGGCAGGCTGCAGACTAGGGGTCAGCAAACAAGGCTCTCTGTTTAGCCCTGGAAACAAGGGCTCCTTCTCTATACCTGGAAACAGCGTGATTAAGCTGACAGCTTGAATTATGGGCTGCATTTTGTAGGGTATGGTCCGTCTGCGTTAAGGTCCTCTTTATTGTAGCAGAGGCCTCACAAGCAAAACCCTTGCCTTTTCCCCCTCTTTGGCTTCAAAACATCATTCTGTTCCATTTTAATTTTCAGAACTACTCCTTCTCCCATATCACCTTTCCTTTTTTATTTTTTTAAGTTGCTTACTGAGGTGCTGGGAGGCCTGAGAGAATTTATAATAGGGTGTTTCCCTCTACCCTTAAACAGAGATAACCAGCCTGAACCCATAATGAGATTTTAGCAGCCGAGTCATTAGCGATGGCTGCATAAAGGATGGCTCCTTTATGAAATGGATGTGTTCTTTTTTTTTTTATTATTTATTTTTTACCCCAAAGCCCCAGTAGATAGTTGCATGTCATAGATGCACATCCCTCTAGTTGCTGTACGTGGGACACGGCCTCAGCATGGCCAGAGAAGCGGTGCGTCGGTGCGCAACCGGGATCCGAACCCAGGCCACCAGCAACGGAGTGTGAGCACTTAACCGCCAAGCCACGGGGCCGGCCCTGAAATGGATGTGTTCTTAATTTGCTCTTTGATAGGTCTGTGGATCCCAAACAACACCTGAGTTGATAAAAATCCTCTTTGCTGGGAAGGTGAACACTGGAAACATTTACTCTTGCTCCCTGGATTTCCTTTAAATCAGCACAGATGTGTCACCAGTGGGGTGTTGTCATTAGGGTGCTGGCTGCACCCTCCAATCTGAGGTGCACACAACGGATTTATGGAGCCAGTCACCTAAAGTGACCTAGCTTTAAATATCTGCTGCAAAAAAGAACATGGAGGGTAAATGTCTTATCGTACAACTTTATGCCTTTGATGGTGCTCAGGGCAAGCTACCCCAGGAAGCACCACTCTGGTATGCGGATTATTTCGAGCTGAAGACAATAAGGACTCAGAGAACTCAGGAAGAATATTTGAGTTTCCCCTCCCAAACTGCCTAAAGAATTTAAAACAAAAGATCTGTTTCAGGAAGGAGTTATTATCATGACTGCTATAAAGATAATGTAGGATAGAGGTTACAATAGAAAAGGCACCAACAAACCCATCTTATCGGAAGCTCTGTCTCTCTGGCCACATGCTCTAGATGGCCCTGCGAGGAGTTACCAGACAATCATTTACAAGGGAAGTCTCCATTTGTAAAGGTATCTCCCTCTCTGTATTGGGAAGAGAGGGGATGACCTCATTTCTAGAGACTTATCAATGTAGAAGGTGAGGCCTTAAAACTGCATAATAAACCTTACTCTTGTTTATAGTGCTTTAGTGATAATCTCCTGTAACTAACACCCCCGCCCCCAACATCCTCCTTGTCTTTGGTTGGACATGGTATTTAAGACGAGAATCTCTGCTACTGTGTTGAGAAACGCAGTGTCCCTGCTTTCTCCCATGTATACATGTTATTAAACTTGGTATTATTTTCTCCTGCTAACCTGTCTTGTTATTTGGTCAGCCATAAGAACCTTAAGGAAAAGGGCAGAGGGAGATTCCCCCTCTTCCCCCGACACCTTTCAGAAATGTAATACAATCAGGCCTTGTATTTTGACTAAATTTAAAGAATACTATGAACATAATAAATTTTTTTATTAGACATTATTATAATTGGTTCTATAATTAAACTCTAGAGGGCGCTTTTTGTAAAAGGGCATCTGATATTTTCAGGGTAGAATCATCTTTGCTGGAGCTTAAGGACTAACAGAGGATCATAAAACAAAACACCAGACTTTTGCTGTTACACGTCTCTCCGTCTGTCTCCACATGTGTGTATGTGCCGGTGCGGGTGTACGTGCGTCTGTAAGAGAAGAGACAAGGAGGACCAGACTGGGCTGGCAAAGATTATGCTACGTGAGGGGATCCAGGGAGAAGGCAAATCAGAAGGCATAATGGGATGGTGGATGGGCTTACTGAGGGCTCAGGCAACGTTCAGACTCTGAAATAAGTTAGTATGTCACTTCTCTGGGATAAGTGAGTCTCCTTAGAAGCCAATTAACTCTGATGAATGGGAATGGGGTCTAGGGCAGTCACCCTCCACTGAGGGAGAGCTCAGACCTGTAGGGCAGGTCCCTCCCTGGGTTCTGACTCAGTGTTCGGGGCCCACCTCCATGATGACAATGAGATGGGAGTGGCAGCACCCTGGGAGGGCACCAGCAGGAAGGAGACTGAACACTTGGCTATTAATGATTGCCTCCTGCTATGTGAGTATGGTAGAAATCAAAGACAGAATTACTGACAAAATTGTGCTGGTTTTCTGCTGGCTCCTTCAGAGGGCCAATACTGTATTAAAATGAAGAAGCTGAATCAATTTATTATTCAAATGCTCATTCACCTAAGAAGCTGCTAAAAGGAAGCCAAAAGAAACAAGAAAGTGAATGATAACAAACCATCATTATGAATGAATAAAGGGGGTTAACCGGGAGGAAAGGCAGGCGGGATGCAAGCTAGGAAATAATGCCCTCCTGGGTAGACCCTGGGAGCCAGGTGAAAAGGCTTCTCGTCAGTGTGGAAGTTCAGGGGATGTAAGACAAGCACATCCCCAATTCCAGGTAAGTACACCTTTCAAAACAGCAGAAACCAGTTTCAGCTGTGCCCATGATTACAGATGTAATAATGCTCCAAAACAACCATGTCCAGCATACATCCATGTAATATATAACATCTGATCAGCAAGCACCATCAATCCCAGACCCAGCACTGGAAATTCTTTTAGGGATTCAATTATCCTAGAAAGTAGTGCTTTTCAATGTTTAAGGTGGCAGAACACCTGGAATTCTTAGAACTTTCTGTAAAATATCATGAAGTACTGATATACGTCATTTCATCACACAAATTAGGAACATTTTTACTAGCGGACAATGAATATATGTATACAATATAAAAATCAAACCACTAACACAAATACCCATGATGAAAAACCAATCTATCAAACCTAACAGGATCAGCTGATTTCACATTTTTCATTATTATTCATTTGGTACTCTCATTCATTTTCTCTTCCAGTAGGCAAGCTATAGCAGGTAACCAAAGTTTTATTAAAATAATTTTGAGGAAGTTCTCAAAATTACAAAGATTTATTTTCCTAAAAATTGGAAAAGACCACTTGACTCAATAGCAGGAGAATTCTACTGGAATATATCTGAGAATCACTGCACTAAAGAAAACGAATCTAGCATTGTTTTAAGCAGCAGATTCAAACACACTTCCAGTCCACAAAAATGACAAGAAAATTAAAATGAATTTACACTGACAAAGGAAAATAGAAAAAAGTTAGACAACTAGTTGAAGGCCATTAAACACAAGGTGTTCAGAAGTGCTCCTCACATCTCTCTTGTAGGTTAAAGTAACACTGTAAGTCTCCTAACTGGGACTCAAAATAGTGAGATTCAGTACAAAAGCACAAGAAAACATATCAAGGTCTCACTTATTGCTTTTTGAGTTTTTCTTATCTGCTTGGCCTATCTGCACAGATTCCCTCACAAAAGCCATCACTAAATGGAAGCTTTCCCACTCAGTTATCAAGCTCAAATGTTCCTTATCAAATCCCACCTTAAAATAAGTTTCGTTTTTCTAGAAGCCTATCACCAATAGCTCAACAACTGCTCTTCAAAAGGTGAGAAATATAAGTTTAAGAGAATAAAAGGGAAGATGAGCCATAAGGAACTGATCAAGTCTAAGATCAAGGCGCTGGCTGGCTTGGTTCCTGGTGAGGGCCCACTTCCTAGCTTGCAGACGGCTGCCTTCTTGTTGTGTCCTCACAGGGCAGAGAGAGGAGGAGAGCTCTCTCAGGTCTCTTCTCATAAGGGCACTAATCCCATCACGGGGGCCTGACCCTCATAACCTCATCTAACCTTAATTACCCACTAAGGGCCCATCTCCAAATACCATCACATTGGGGGTTCAGGCTTCAACATATGAATTCTGCAGGGACACAACTCAGTCCATAAGAACACCGCTGCCACCATCTTGTTCCTGGCCTAAGGATGAGGTCAGCACTGAGGATGACAGAGCAGGGAAACGGAAAGGACCTGGGTCTTTGATGACAAAAGTGAAGGGCAGTATCAACCAATCCCAGGGCCTGCTTTACTCCCGGACTTCCAGAAATAAACAAAAATGTGTTTATTGTTTAAAGCAGTTCGAGACAGTGTTCCCGTTATTTGTAGCCTGGTATATCAAGATAATTAATAGGTAAATGTTCAACAAGGCCAGAAAGCCAAGTTTGAAAAAAGAACTCTGATGGATGGCTTTTCCATAATTCAAATTTACATTTCATTGAAAAGAATTTAAGGGAGGTATCTTAAAATGACGATCCTACCCCTGTCACTCTGCTCCCCTACCATGTCTCCTTTTTATAAATACCAGTAACAGCAGAATCTTTGCTCTTGGTGTGGCTGGGCCAGCACAAAGCAGGATCGAGGGGCTGTTCATGTGCTGGGTGTGGAGGGATAAGAAAAAGACCCCTGTAGCCCCTGAATGTGTTCCCCTGGCCTGCAGTGGCGCTATACTCTGCCACATGAGCCACTCCTTCAGCTGGAGTGACCAACAGTTCCCTAGACATGGGCCATGCTGGTCTGTCTTCAGGCCTGTGCTCCAGCCATTCCTCTCTTAAAATCTGGAATGGCTAATCTCCTTTCATCAGCCAAACCAATCACCATGGCTATTCTGGTTTTCTATTGCTTGTAATAGCTAACCTGAATTTAGTGGTGTAAAACAACAATCGACAACTTTTTGTTATGCTCATGGCTTCTGCGGGTCAGGAATTTGGACAGGGCACAGGGCAGGTGGCTTGTCTCTGCTCTGCAATGTCAGGGACCTCAGTCTGAATATCATGGGGTGATGTGGAACACAGGTGACTGGAATTATCTGGAGGCTTCTACACTCACATCTGGAGCCTGGGCTGGACTAAATTCAGGCTCAGCTGGGCCTGCTGACTGCAACACTGACACACGGCCTCTCCCTGAGGCTTGTTTGCTGTTAGCCCCACTTTCTTGGAAACCTGGCCATATTCCAGTCTCTCCTACCTTATTTGAATCTTAAACAACCAAGACTTGACCCCTAGAGTCTCCTCTCCAACTTTTGAAACCATAGGTAAACTTGTTCCACTCAGAATAAACTACTTTTAGATCTCAAATTTGTATTGAAAGAGGTCTCATTTTTCTGCAGCCCTCGTGGAATTTGGGCTGCTGGTTCCCTCCCTAGCAGAGATGCAGGCCTGCTATATTCTCTCATCAGCCTCCCTAGTCTCTCTTTCCCCCTGCCCTCCCTTTCTCCCTCTCCCCAATCGCCTCCTCCCTCCTCTCCCTCTACATCTCTTATTTGGCTCCCGGAGTGCTGGGATAGGGCCTCTTAACACTCCATTGAGACATCTCCCCAAAAATGTTGTAACTCACTTAAACATCAAATGATAAGAGGGATTCTAGGAAAACAGTGGCAGCACAGCCTTTATTTTTAAAAATCTCCCTGAATTCCCTTATATAAATATAAAAAAAAGATAGAACAACTAGGAGAGCAAACCAAAAATTCATGCATAATATCTATGACAAAATTATGTGACAAAATATGAGTGAGTGGAACAAACTACTGATAGCAACTAAACCCCCATTATATCTGCAATTGTACAGAAGGAAGTGGAGGGACAGCAAAAGTATGAATGACGTTCCTGAGAATGCAAGAACCTCCACATCGTCAAGCGGTACTCACTGGCAGGCTGAGGTGAGAAGGGCAGCCCATCTGGAAGGGGGCTGCAGGTCCATTTCAAGGGTTAGAACAGAGGGACTGCGGTAGGTGCAGGAGCAATCCGGGCCCTACCACTCCAGAACCTTACCAGTCTAAGTGCCCTTTCAGCAGAGCTCTGCACTGAGGAGAAGCTGCTGGGAGTGAACTCTAAATTGAACTTAACTGGGACAATAACGGCAGAGGAAGAATCTTCCCATTTCAAGTGGAGGAGGGGAAAAGAGCCAAGGGATCTAAGAAAGTAAGAGGCCACATACAAACATTCTGGGAGAACAACAGAAGAGGGAGCTCTGGAGCCATAAAACTAGGAAAGCCAGCCTGGCCCACCTGCCCCTCCTGAGTGCAGGAGAACTCCTCTCACCAGACATAGGCCCAGAAAAGATTCCAGGTCTCTTTATCAGTAAAGCGCAGGTAACGACACCTCCACTGCATAGGGCTGAGGCAGCAGATGAGATAATGTATGTAAAGCAGCTGGCACAGCATGGGGTACACAGTAAACACTCAAAGATGATCGAAATTATTACCATTATTATAAACATTAGCATATCAAGTTTATATAACAACCTCAAGCCTAACTCTAACAAAAGATTAAAGATTTCAGTCAGGCCACAGTGAAGTGTGGTAAAACACCACTGTCCCACTCCAGAGGACATTTCCCAAGTTGTCCACCCCGGACTCAGCACCCTCCTCCGCAGAACAGTACTACCCAGTACATAATTGCTCAATTCTGCCTCTCGCCTTCCCTTTCCCCAGCTGCAGGCTGACCCTTTTCCAGCTGCTCACACATCCTTGCTTCAGAGAGCCTCTTACAGCTCCCTGGTCTACGATTTTCCTTTATGATCAATTTTCCGCCCTGATTATCTTGTTTTTGGAAGGTATCTCAGGTTTTAGGAAAACTTCTGATCACACCCAATTGGATGATGATTTCCTGGTTGAACTCGCAGACTTCTGGAGCCTCGCTGGTGACCTCATGTACTGATGCTAAGCACAAGCTCTACTTACGGTGCATCATACCCAACACTTCTCAGTGAAAAGGGCTAAATAAAACAAACTGTCCATTTTGTCAGGATTCTGATTCATTGATGCTAGAAATTAAATTTATCAAATTGCTAAGAGTCAGAGTAGGAGAGACAGAAGCCAAGTTCATTTCTGACTTAAAAAAAAAAAGAGGTTGGCCATTCCCTTTATATGTCATGTATGTCCCTGCATCTTGACTTCCAGAACCACACTATCAGATTACCATTAACTATCAAATGCCAACATGTGCCAGCCACTGTACCAGGTGCTTTAGCTGAAAAAATCAATCTGATGAAGATAGTAAACTAGAACTTTGAAGTCAAATTTAATTAGTCAAAAGATGATACTGGTCAAAAGGAGATCCAAGACTATAATCACAAAAGGTCATGGCTCTGCCAGTCTTCCTGTGGTCTAGAGCAGGGAAAGAGAAAGAGAACATTCCAAACAAATCACTAAGTTCCTGATTTGTTTCTTGTGATCATCTCTAGTTAAAGAAAGGGAATTAGGGACAGGGCTAGCCTGACAGGAGAAATAAAAGGGAACAGGTTCATATTCTGGATAATTTTTCATAAATGTGTACAAAACATAATATTCTGAAATCGCATATTCTCCATGTCAGCAGACGGTTATGAGTTTGGAAGGCTTTCTAGTAACCACACATAATAAAATAAGAAAGTACTGTGTATAATCTAAAAGGACAAATTGTTAAAAGACTTGGGAGGGCTCATCACAAGGAAAGAAAGATGAAATGGAAGGGGAGAAAACTGTTCCACCAATAGATTTAAAAGGTAAAAGACAAATTAAATTAGAAATGACTTTGTCAAAGCTATGCATTTCATAACTAAAACTGAAAGTGGCCAAACGATATCTGGTTTCCCCGGCCTTCAGACAGGAAGCAGCAGCCAAGTGGAAGCGACTATGAGGGAGAAGGGAGGAAGAGACACAAGGTAGGCTTCAGGGTGCTGATACTATTTCTTGACTGGGTGGGGGTTACCAGCTGTGTTCACTCTGTGATAATTAATGGAACAGTACACTCATGCTTTGTTCACTAGTATGTAGGCTATACTTCAATAATAAAATTTATTTTAAAAAGAGCACATGACAAGGACTTCTGCTTCTTGTAAAGGCATCCTGGCTAATGCGGGCCAATCCTTGCACTAAGAACAAAAAAAAGTATAAAAAATATCTCTTTGATAGCTTAGAGAGATAAGGCAGTGATGAATTACAGGATCAAAACCTAGAAAAAAAGGAAATTCAGAGAGATAAGCCTAACATCTGGGGCAATTTTTCTTTGAAGGGCATGTGCCAATTCCAGAAAAGGCAGCTGAGAGTCTGAGAAGCTGAGTGGAGCTTCAGGCAATCCCACAGAGTGGGAGAATAAAAACTGAAGTCCAGGTCTACCAACGAAGGGGAACCCTAATAAATCACCCACACTTTGAACTGGAACTTCAAAGGGCTGCTTCCTGTGGATAACGGTGAAACGGAGTCTGGCCCTCAAAGGGACCAAGGCCTGGCTTCACACTGTCTCAATTCTTCAACCTGGATGAAAGGGACCCAGGATCACTTCTGCCCCAGGTGCCTGCCAGAAGCAAATGCAAATCCTCTTTAGAGGAGGAAAACTTCCTTGTCCTCAAATCACTCCCAGAATTCTCCTACACAATATCCATTCAAAAATTGCCAGAGATTTGAGAAAAACAAGACAAGAGCGATTAAAAAGCGAGAGAAAGAAAAGAAAACAGAAGCAGACCCATGGGGAAGAAATGGAGATACAGTCTCTAAGGTACTTATACTGCCTGGAAAGAAAGTAAAAATATTAATTAACAATAGATTTTGAAAGGTCAGAAACTTATAGATGAAACAAAAATTAGTAAATATATAGGTGATTAGAATCATGTAATTATTAAGCTCGAGCTAATGGAAACATACAGAACCCTACCCAATGAAGAGTGAATATACATGTTTTCAAGCATTATGGGCATTTATAAAAATTGGCCATTACTATGGCCAATCAACAAAGACCAAAGGACAGATGTTGTTCAGAACACATTCTCTGCCAACAATGTGATAAAATTGGAAATCTATAATGAAAAGAGAATCCTCTTTTCCCCTAATATGTTTAGAAACAACCAAAAATCATTTTACATAATACCTATGTCAAAGAAAAAGATATAATAATTATAAACATTTAGATAATTAAATTAAAATACTTAAAACTGAATGGGAGTGATAGCATTATTTGTCAAAACCAGTGGGGTGCAAGTCAAGCAGTACTTACATGGAAATTTAAAGCCTCAAAAGTATATGTTCTAAAATGGGAAAGATTGAAAATTAGGCATTCAACTCAGTTAGAAAAAAACCACATGGTAAAACCAAGCAAAGTAAAAAGGGAATAATAAACGTAATAACAGAAACAAATGAGATTTTTAAAAAGCAACAGATGGGATGAAATCTGATTATTTGGAGAAATTAATAAAATAGACAAATCTCATGCAGGATTGATTGATGAAAAAAGTTGGGCAGACATAAAATTATGAATGAAAAAGAAACATAATTATTGACACGGTAAAAATTCTAAAATATAGGGTCCAGCCCCGTGCCCTAGTGGTTAAGTTTGGCATGCTCTACTTTGGCGGCCCAGGTTCAGTTCCCGGGCGTGGACCTACACCACTTGTCGGCAGCCATGCTGTGGTGGTGACCCACACCCAAGATACAGGAAGACTGGCAACAGATGTTAGCTCAGGGATGATCTTCCTCAGAAAAAAAAAAAGAAAAAAAATTGTAAAATATAAAAGCTGCCCACAAATTTGAAAACTTAGAAAAGTATTAAGAAACTAGAAAATTTTTCTAGTACACTCTACTGTGGGAGATCAAGATTTGGCCACCCTGAAATCTATCTCTTTACCTTGGCTGTTTTCTCTAGGGACATTTGACCTCCCCCACTAACTGCCTAAAGAATGTGACATAGTAACTCCTTCCTGGAACAGATCTATCATGATGGCTGTAAAGATAATGTAGGATAAATGTTACAATAGGAAAGGCACCAACAAGCCCCTCTTATCAGAAGTTCTGTCTCTCTGGCCACATTCTCTGGATGACCCTGCGAGGAGTTGCCAGACAATCATTTACATTTACAAGGAAAGTCTCCATTTGTAAAGGTATCTCCCTCTCTGTATTGGGAAGAGGGGGGATGAGCTCATTTCTAGAGACTTATCAATGTGGAAGGTGAGGCCTTGGGGCTGCATAATAAACCTTACTCTTGTTTACTGTGCTTTAGTGGTAATCTCCTGTAACTGACTCCCCCCACCCCCAAAATCCTCCTTTGTCATTGGCTGAACATGGTATTTAAGACGAGAATTTCTGCTATTGTGTTGATAAACGCAGTGTCCCTGCTTTCTCCCATGTATACGTGTTATTAAACTTGGTATTATTTTCTCCTGCTAACCTGTCGTGTTGATTATTTGGCCAGCCAGAAGAACCTTAAGGGAAAGGGCAGAGGGAGATTCTCCCTCTTCCCCCAACACTACATTTTCAAAATTGACTCAAGATGAATGAAAACATCAATATACGTATAAGCATTTAAGAAATGGAAAAAGCAGACAAAAATTGAGAGAATTTTCATCAGTGCACCTGTCTTGCAAGAAATGTTACAAGTTCCTCTGGTTTTAACCTCTGCGAGTGTTCTCGGTATCCCCGACTCCTGCCTTTGCTCTAGGGCACCCACCTCTTCTGACTGAGGCCAGAAGCCTATGGCGAGAAGGGTGGGAAAGGCTGGGGAACCAGGTTCAGGTCGGTCAATGGAGACTTCTTTTAACATCTCCCGTACAGACACTGAGTGACAGTTAATGCCTACTTCGCTGACCATCTGGTCTGAGGACTGCTGCCCTCTTGGAAGCCTGGTTCTGGACTTGTAAAAATTTAAACCAAAATAAAGATAAGGAAAGTCTTAGATTTTTCAGATCAAAGTAGGTGAGCTAACAGGAGAGGCACAGGCAAGACTGGGGAATGAAGTGCCAGGCAGAACAGGAAGGGGATACACTGACAGCCCCACCTGCTGGCACCAGGTTATCTTTTCAAAAGTGTAATGCACAACCTTACTTTGGGAACAAAAGCGATCATTTGTGGGGCAGCAAGAAAAAGCTCAGGGGGCCACTTGTTGAGGGGCAGAGGTCAGGTCCAGGAAAAACAAGAGACAGTGGTGAAGAAAAAAAGCAAGTGAAGCAGACACCTGAAGGCATCATCACATCTGAAGGAACACTGAATCGATAAACATGCTTCCAGCTCCGCTTAGAGTGACTTGCGGGTAAATGCCACAAGAAACACAGTTTTATGCAAGAATTTCAGATGCAAGAACCTCCTTCCCATATTTAACTTTGAAGAGGGGCTAAATTAAAATCACTAGAGGAGATTCACTTCATGTGATCACATTTTTATGACCCTGAGAAACCAAGGCTTTCATTTATTTAGTGTAAAAGGCAGCATTACGTTTTGCTGTCAGCCATACTCCAGGGGGGAAGGAACAAAGCAACTCTGCGAGTACTTTGCTCAGCTTGAAGAAGGGCACACAGCACTTCCTCAGCTTATTTGAGGCTGGAAGGCACAAAAATCAATACGGACAGAGCAAAAGCTCAAATTGCCACCGCTTAGTTTTCTTTTCTTTTCCTAATTAAATAATCTCATTTGCTTCTGGAGCTTCCTTATTCAACCTAATGAAATATTATCTCTGATATTCCAGTTTTTTAGGCAGTAGAGAGTTACTGGGAACCAGCCCAGGGTATCAGTTAAGAATACAGACTCTGGACCCAGACGGCCGAGCTCAAAGTACACTGAGCCACTTTGTGACTTTGAACATAACTTCTCTGTGTCTCAGTTTTCTCCTTTGTAAAAGGGTAATGATGATAGGAATAAATGGATTATTATAAACAAAGCTCTTCAGAACAGTGCCTGGCACAGAGTGGGTGCTATTGAAGGGTATATCACCATTATGATTGTGATTTGCATGGTAGAGCACAGAAATTAAGAGCATGAATTCTGGCATCCGGCGGTCAGTTCGAACGCTAGCTGCACCTCTAAGGTTATTTAATCCTTCTAAACCTCACTTGAAATACTCCACTTGGCATCTGCAGCACAACTTCTTCTTGGTTCTCTTGATTCTTCCCTGCAGCTTCGCCTCAAACTCCTTTGCTGTTTCCTTCTCATTTTCCTGACCTTGAATATG
The DNA here is from genome assembly GCF_020826845.1 of Diceros bicornis minor. Classification (NCBI taxonomy): domain Eukaryota; kingdom Metazoa; phylum Chordata; class Mammalia; order Perissodactyla; family Rhinocerotidae; genus Diceros; species Diceros bicornis. The sequence goes on along the minus strand of NW_026691844.1, from coordinate 1,101,074 downwards.
GAGCCAGGCCTTGGGCTGCTTTCCTATTCACACTCATTGCCTAATGTTCTTCTCAGGGTCCACGGCTTTAAAGTGCATTTATACTCTGATGATTCAGTAAAGTTGCAGGATACAAAATCAACATACAAAAATCAGTTGCATTTCTATATAACAATCCAAAGAAAACAATCCCATTTACAATAGTATCAAAAAGAATAAAATACTTAGGAATAAATTTAACCAAGGAGGCAAAAGACTTGTACATTAAAAACTACAAAACATAGCTGAAAGAAATTAAAGGAGAGACAGACAAATGGAAAGATATCTCATATTCATGGATTGGAAGATTTAATATTGTTAAAATGTTCACACTATCCAAAGTGAGCTACACATTCAATGCAATCCCTATCAAAATCCCAATGGCATTTTTCACAGAAATAGAAAAACCAATCCTAAAATTCATATGGAACCACAAAGGACTCTGAATAGCCAAAATAACATGGAGAAAATGAACAAAGCTGGAGGAGTCACATCTACTGATTGCAAAACATATTACAAAGCTACAATAATCAAAACAGTATGGTACTGGCATAAACACAGACACACAGACAAATGGAACAGAATAGAAACCCAGAAATAAATCCACATATATATAGTCAACTGATCTTTGACAAAGGCATCAAGGAGGCACAATGGGGAAAAGATAGTCTCTTCAACAAATGGTGCTGTTATTCACGTGCAAAAGAATAAAACTGGACCCTTATCTTACACTATACACAAAAATCAACTCAAAATAGACTTAAAAATCAACTTAAACGTAAGACCTGAAACTGTAAAACTCCTAGAAGAAAACATAGGGGAAAAGCTGCCTGACATTGGTCTTAGCAATGATTTCTTAAATATGACATCAAAAGCACAGGCAACAAAAGCAAAAATAGATAAGTGGGCCTACATCAAACTAGAAAATTTCTACACAGCAAAGGAAACAATCAACAGAGTGAAAAGGCAACCTACAGAATGGGAAAAATATCTGCAAACCATATATCTGATAAGAGGTTAACATCCAAAATACAAAAGGAACTCTAACAACTCAACTGCAAAAAACCAAATAACCTGATTAAAAAATGGAGAAAGGATTTGAATAGATATTTCTCAAAAGACGATATATAAATGGCCAACAGGTATATGAAAAGATGCTTAACATTACTTATCATCGGGGAAATGCAAATCAAAACCACAATGAGATATCACTTCATACTTGTTAGGATGGCCATTATTAAAAAAAAAAGGAAAGAAAAGAAAAGAACAAGTATTGTTGAGGATGTGGAAAAACTGGAACCCTGTGCACTATTAGTGGGAGTGTAAAATGTTGCAGCCGCTATGGAAAACAGCATGGAAGTTCCTCAAAAAATTAAAAATAGAACTACCATATGATCCAGCAATCTCACTCTGGGTATTTATCCAAAAGAACTGAAATCAGGATCTCAGAGACATAGCCGCACTCCCATGTTCACTGCAGCATTATTCACTGCAGCATTATAGCCAAGAGGGGGAAACAAACTAAATGTCATCGACAGATGAATGGATAAAGAAAATGTAGTATATACATGCAATGGAATATTATTTAGCCATAAAAAGAAGGAAATCCTGTCAGATGCTACAACATGGATGAACCTTGAGGACATCATGCTACACGAAATAAGTCAGTCACAGAAGGACAAACACTGGTTGGTTCCACTTATATGAGATATCTGAAGTAGTCAAATTCATAGAAGTAGAAAGTAGAATGGCGGTTGCCAGGGGCTGGGGGAAGAGGGAAATGAGGATTTACTGTTCAATGAGTATGACGTTTCAGTCGTTCAAGATGAAAAAGTTCTAGGGATATGGTATACAACAGTGTGCTTACAGTTAACAATATTGTACTGTACATGTAAAAATGTTAACTTTTCAATAAATGGTGCTGGAACGGGATATCCACATGAACAAAAATGAATCTAGACACAGATCTTATACCCTTCACAAAAATTAACTCAAAATGGATCACAGACCTAAATGTAAAATATAAAACCATAAAACTCCTAGAAGATAACATAGGAGAAAGTCTAGATGACTTTGGGTATGGTGATAACTTTTTATTTGTTTATTTATTTTTTATTTTTTTCTGAGGAAGATCAACCCTGAGCTAACATCCACGCTAATCCTCCTCTTTTTGCTGAGGACGACCGGCTCTGCGCTAACGTCTATTGCCAATCCTCCTCCTTTTTTTTTTTTTTTCCCCAAAGCCCCAGTAGATAGTTGTATGTTATAGTTGCACATCCTTCTAGTTGCTGTATGTGGGACACAGCCTCAGCATGGCCAGAGAAGCAGTGCGTCAGTGCACGCCCGGGATCTGAACCCGGGCCGCCAGTAGCGGAGTGCGCGCACTTAACCGCTAAGCCACGGGCCCGGCCCTGGTGATGACTTTTTAGACACAACACTAAAGACATGATCCACGAACAAAATAACTAATAAGCTAGACTTCGTTAAAATTAAAAAACTTATGCTCTGCAAAAGATAACATCAAGAGAATGAGAAGACAAGCCACAGACTGGGAGAAAATATTTGCAAAAGACACATCTGATAAAGGACTTATATCCAAAATATACAAAGAGCTCTTTAAAACTCAACAATAAGAAAACGAATAACCCAATTAAAAAACGGGAAAAGATCTGAACAGACACCTCACCAAAGAAGATATACAGATGGTAAATAAGCATATGAAAAGATACTCAACATCATATGTCATTAGGGAACAGCAAATTAAAACAAGAAGATATCATTACATACCTATTAGAATGGCTAAAATCCAAAAAAACTGACAATAACAAATGCTAACAAGGATTATAGAAACAAGAACTCTCATTCATTGCTGATGGGAATGCAAAATGGTACAGCCACTTTGGGAGACAGTTTGGGAGCCTCTTATAAAACTAAACATAGTCTTACCAAACAATCCAGCAATTGCACTCTTCGGTATTTACCCAAATGAACTGAAAACTTACATCCACACAAAAACCTGCACATGGATGTCTACAGCAGCTTTATTCATAATTGCCAACAATGTGGAAGTCACAAAGATGTCCTCCAGTAGGTGAATGGATAAACTGCAGTACATCAAGACAACATAATATTATTCAGCACTAAAAAGAAATGATCTATCAAGCCGCAAAAAGACATGGAGGAACCTCAAAGGCATATTACTAAGTGAAAGAACCCAATCTGAAAAGGCTACATACTATACGATTTCAAGAATATGACATTCTGGAAAAGCCAAAACTATAAACTGTAAAAGGATCAGTAGTTAGCAGGGGGTGGGGGTGGGGGTATGAATAGGTAGAGCACACAGGATTTTTAGGGCAGTGAAAATACTCTTTATGATACTATAATGATGGATACATGTCATTATACATTGTTCAAACTCATAGAATGTACAATACCAAGGGTGAATTGTAATATAAATTGTGGACTTTGGGTGATTATGATGTGTCAATGCAGGTTCATCAGTTGTAACAAATGTACCACTCTGGTGTAGGATATTGATGATGGGGGAGGCTATGTACGTGTAGGGGCAGGCGGTATATAGGAAATCTCTGTACCTAATTCTTAATTTTATTGTGAACCTAAAACTGTTCCAAAAAATAAAGTCTTAAAAAATGTTAAGAGGATAGATCTCATGTTATGTATTATTTTATTTTATTTTATTTATTTATTTTTCCCCCCCTAAGCCCCAGTAGATAGTTGTATGTCATAGTTGCACATCCTTCTAGTTGCTGTACGTGGGACGCGGCCTCAGCATGGCCGGAGAAGCGGTGCGTCGGTGCGCGCCCGGGATCTGAACCTGGGCCGCCAGCAGCGGAGCGCGCGCACTTAACCGCTAAGCCACGGGGCCGGCCCTGTGTTTTTTTTTAAACACAAAAAATATATGTATATCCAGAATTTGACACTTCTCACTGCTGCCACCCTGGCCCAAGGCACCACCACCTACTCCCTAGATTACTGTAATATTCTCTAAACAGGTCTCCTTGCTCCCACCCTGTCCCCTACAGTTCATTTTCCATTAAGCAGCCAGAGTGGTTCTTCACCTCCCTTGAAGCACAATCCAAAGTTCTTCCTACAGCCTACAAGACCCTTTGTGATGTGGCCCACTGATATTTCTCTCACTCCATCTCCTACCTTCCTCACTCACCTGTTGTGGTCCAGCTGCACTGGCTTCTTTGCTGTTCCTAGAAACACCACGTATGCTGCCACTAGAGGGCCTGTGTACTTGCTGTTCCTGCTGCATGGTATTCTCGTCCTCAAGATATATCCCACTCATCTCCAAGACACTGAAGGAGAGAAATGAAACATAAATTGATAAACAAACAAATATACCAGGGTGAAAATTAAGGTAACAAAGAATAAAGCAGGTTAAATAGACAGAGAAGGCATGGGTACAATTTAATGTGGCTTACTCTCACTCACTTTAGATCTCCTCTCAAATGTCAAATCACCACAGAGACTTTCCCTGAGTATCCTACACTAAATTGCATCTATGCATTCTCTATGCACTTAACCTGCTCGTACTTTGTCATAATATTTTCACACAGATTGTTTATTGGTTTGTGTTTTCTTCCTCCCCTCCACACGCATGATCATAAATACCATAAGAGCAAGAGTAGTGCCTGGGACAGAGTAGGCACTCAGTAAATATTTAATGTTAAATGAACAAAGTCCTATACTAGCTATCTATAGACTCGTAACAAACTACCCCAAAGCTTTGTAGCTTAAAACAACAACCATTTTGGGGCCGGCCCCGTGGTGTAGTGGTTAAGTGTGCGCTCTCCGCTGCTGGCAGCCTGGGTTTGGATCCCGGGTGGGCACCACGCACCACTTGTCAGGCCATGCTGTGGCGGCATCCCATATAAAGTAGAGGAAGATGGGCATGCATGTTAGCTCAGGGCCAGTCTTCCTCAGCAAAAAGAGGAGGATTGGCATGGATGTTAGCTCAGGGCTGATCTTCCTTACACACACACACACACACACACAAAAAACAATAATAAAAAAAAAAAACACCACCATTTTATTCTATCTAATGACTTTGTGGATCAGAAAATCAGTCAGGGCTTGGCTGAGTGGATTCTTCTGTTTTAGGTATTATTGAGAGAGGTTATTCAGTGATATCAGCTGGTGGATGCACTTGGTAGAGGGTCCAAGAAGGCTTCGCCTACATGTCTGGTACTTTGGAGGGGATAGCTGCAAGGATGGGCACAGCTGGGACCACAGTCTAGAGCACCTACACATAATTTCTTTACCACGGCAGTCTCAGAATAGTCAGACTTCTTACATGGTGGTTCAGGGTTCCAAGAACACATGTTCCAGCAAAAAGAGTGGCAACTGCACGGCCTTTTATAACTCAACTTTGGAAGTCATAGAGGATCAATTCTACCATGCTCTATTTGGTTGAAGCAGTCATAAGCCCATCCATATTCAAGGGAAGGGGAGAGAGATCCCATCTTTTAATAAGAGGAGTGTTGAAGAATTTGCAGCCATATTTCAGATTGCTACAACCCCATACCTCACAGTACAGAGCTTTGGGCCTACTAGGTATTCAGGAAACTTTGGTTGACTCAAAATGGAATTACAAAATGGGATTTTCAACTAAGGTACTATAACTAGAAGAGAGAACAGTTTGGTTCTTTAATACAGGGGTTTATAAAAAATAATTAATTTTAAATGGTCTACATAATTTCAAAACCAAAAAACTAAACATCAAACTCAAAACAGACCATCTATGAGGGGCTCACCAACAGACTGGACATAGCTGAGGAAAGAATCAGTGAGCTTGAGGATATGTCAGTACAAATTTCCCAAACTGAAATGCGAAGAGAAGGAAGAATGAAAAAAAAATGGGACAGAACATCCAAGAATTGTAGGATAATTACAAAGGGTGTAACATACAAGTAATGGGAATACCAGAAGGAGGAGAAAGAGAGAAAGGAGCAGAAGGAATATTTGAAGTAATAATGGCTAAGAATTTTCCGAAGTTAACAACATATACCACCAAACTACAGATCCAGGAAGCTCAGAGAACACCAAGTAGGATAATTACCCAAAAAATCTACACCTAGGAATATCACAAAAATCCTTAAAGTGTATGCACCTAACAACAGAGCATTGAAATACACAGGCAAAAAGTGATAGAACTGCAAGGAGAAATAGATAAAGCCACTATTATAGTTGAATATTTAGTCACCTCTGTCGGTGACTAACATATCCAGCAGGTAAAAAGCAGCAAGGATATAGCTAAACTGAATAGCACCATTAAATTGGATCTAATCGACATTTATAAGATACTTCATCCAACAACAGCAAAATACACATGGTCACATGGAACGTTTGCTAAGACAAACCACATTCTGGGCCATAAAACACACCTCAACAAAGTTACAAGAACAGAAGTCATAGAAAGTATGTTCTCAGACCACAACAGAATTAAACTGAGATCAATAACAGAAATATAGCTAGGAAATCTCAAAATATTTGGAGATTAAACAACACACTCCTAAACACATGGGTAAAAGAGGAAGTCTCAGAAGAAATTTAAAAATATTTTGAACTGAACGAAAATGAAAATACAACTTATCAAAATTTGTGGGATGCAGTGAAAGCAGTGCTTCCAGGGAAATTTATAGCACTGAATGCACACATTAGAAAAGAAGAAAGCTCTAAAAGTCAATAATCAAAGCTCCCACCTTAGGAAACTAGAAAAGAGAAGAGCAAATTAAATTCAAAGTGAGCAGAAGAAAAGAAGTAATAAAATTTAGAGCAGAAACCAATGAAATTGAAAATAGGCAAACAATAAAGAAAATCAAAAGACAAAAAGCTGGTTCTTTGGGGAAAAACCCAACAAAATGGATAAACCTCTAGCCAGGTTTATTAGTCTGCTCAGGTTGCCATAACAAAATATCACAAATTGGGTGATTTAGACAACAAAAATTTATTTTTTGCAATTCTAGAGGCAGGGAAGTCCAAGATCAAGGTGTCAGCTGATTTGGTTCCTAGTGAGACTTGCAGATGGCCACCTCTCACTGTGTCCTCACATGGCAGAGAAAGAAAGCTCTGGTGTCTCTTCCTCTTCTTTTAAGAGACCAGCCCTATTGGATAACGGCTTCACCCTTATGATCTCATTTAATCTTTATCATCTCCTCATAGGCAATCTCATTTAAAGCTCAGGGTCCTCTTCCAAGTTCACTGGTTGTTGGCAGAATTCAGGTCCTCGTGGCTATAGGACTGAGGCCCTCAGCTCCCACAGGGCACATACCATCGTCTGCCACGTGGCCTTCATCATAAGATGGCAAGTTTGCTTCTTCAGGTGAACAGGAGAGTATCTCAGCTGCTTTGAATCTGATTTCAGTAAGTGCCCAGTCCCTTTTAAAGGTTGATCTGTTTAGGTCTGGCCCACCCCGAACAATTCCTTTTTGATTACCTCAAAGTCAACTGATTTGGGGACTTTCATTATGTTTGCAAAATTCTTTACCTCTGTCACGTAACATAGCCTAATCACAGAAAGGAAATCCTTCAAACTCACAGTCCTGCCCACACGCAAAGTGAGGGGATTATACAGAGTGTACATCAGGGGGCAGGAACCTCAGGGGCCATCTCAGAATTCTGCCCACCAGTGTATACAATTAATCCTGATGAAACTAATGATGTCAGATTAATTCTCCTAAATCAAGTTACTCACCATACCACTCTTCTCTTAAAATAACCTTCAATAGTTCTGGAAAACACAGAGAAGGAACTTTAAATTCTTTACCCTGATATTCAAGGTCTTTCTCAAACATGACCCAGGCAACATTTTAAACCTTTACTCCAACAAGCCCTGCTCAATGAGCCCTTAGTCACACGCTTTGCTCTGCCCTCCCACGCCCTTTGTGTTCTCTGTATCTGCATTCCTTCTTGCACTCTTCCTCCAGACCTCATTCACTCCTTTCCCTCCTCCTTCTTATTCAAGCCTTTACAGCCTTCAAGATGCTGCATCAACACCCCGGGATAAAACCTTTCCTGACCCTTTTGACTCACACTGAGGTTATCTTCATTTGAATTTGTCCTCAAGTACTGTGGTGGATTGCAAAAAGCAACCGTAATCTTCCCATTCCTGTGTGCAATCATTTGCAATGTGACTTTGCCACTCATCCCATCAAGAGGTGGATTATATTTTTTCACCTCTTGACTCTAGGCTGGGTCCTGTGACTTTCTTTAGCCAATGGGACATGAGCAAACCTGACACAAGCAGACACTTTAAAGCATTTGTGCACTGGGGCTTGCCCTCTTGCTGTGCTGGGAACCCTGCTACCACCACCAGGTGACTGAGGTTGGACTACTCTACTGGACGATAAGGGACACCTGGCCAAATAATTCTTGTAGCCCCAAATGACACTGGGCCAACCACCTGGCACCTGAAAAATAATAAATGTCTGGTGTTTTAGGTCATGAAGCTTTGTACCAATGTTTGCAGCAAACTACTCTTTAACAATGAGATTCAAGGTCCTCCTTTTTAACAACATTGCTTTTACTCAGCTTCATTCTAATATGCTTCCTTGTGAGAAATGTGAATTATAGCTTGCAATGAAGGAACTGTGCAGGAAGCACAAGCTGGTCTTCAATTATCTGGAAATATCCATGGGGGTGGGTCATGAACCTTCTCAAAGATGCTTGGCTTTTAAACAGAGAAGCAATCCATATGTCCATCAACAGATGAATGGATAAACAAAATGTGGTATATCCATACACTGGAATATTATTTAGCCTAAAAAGGAATGAAGTTCTGATACCTGCTACAACATGGATGAATCTTGAAAATGTTATGTGAATTGAAATAGACCAAAAGGACAAATATATAAGGGGGACAAAAAAGTTTTGGAAATAGGTAGTGGTGATGGTTGTACAATATCATGAACATAATTAACGTCACTAAATTGTACACTTAAAAATGGAAAATTTTATGTTATATACATTTTAACACAGCATTTAAATATTAATAATATAATATGCCAAAAACTCTTGAATTATACCCTTTAAATGGGTGGATTGTATGGTACGTGAATTATATCTCAATAAAGCTGTTAAAAAGTTTTTTTAAATAAAACAAACAAAAAACAAGAGAAAACACCACCAAAAGTCACCCTTGATTTCACTTTTCTCCTCAGATGGAAACTACGCTGCATACTGCACATCTATTTTCCCTTCACTGCCAGGAAGCTTAAGACCAAGTTTTATGTTCAAGGTCAGCAACTCAGCTGGCACATAGATGTGCTCAAACATAGTATCTATCATCATTCTCATCAAATCAGAGGTTCCGCTTTCCTGTTCAGATCCTTCTATGTGTCTTCCTTTGTCCCATCTCTCGATCTTTGTTAACTAAAATTCATTCAAGTGACTTTTCTCCAGGCCCCCAACAGACCCTAAAGTAAACTGAGATAATGAACCTTTGAGGTCATAGTATTAGCTCTGTAAATATGACACTATAGTCTCAGATGAATAATTAACCCTCAGAGCAAGGAGAAGAGCTCATGCTAAAGAGGAAATAAGAGAACGCAGCGCCTCAAAAGCGGTGAGGATGTCAGCAGTTTAACCAGGATCATTTAAACCACCTTCAACCTATTCCTGGGTAGTACTTTTTTTTTTGTTTTGTTTATTTATTTATTTATTTTTTCCCCCAAAGCCCCAGTAGATAGCTGTATGTCATAGATGCAAATCCTTCTAGTTGCTGTATGTGGGACACGGCCTCAGCATGGCCCGAGAAGCGGTGCGTCAGTGTGCGCCTGGGATCCGAACCTGGGCCGCCAGCAGCGGAGTGCGCGCACTTAACCGCTAAGCCACAGGGCCGGCCCCTGGGTAGTACTTTTACCACAGAAAAATCAATGGGCTCAAATTTGGTAACAGACAGAAAACAACCATTGCTGACTGACCTTTCATCCTGGGACCATTCCATTAGGACAAACTATTCAAAAATTCCCCAAATGCCCATATTTTCTAACAAATTTTGGAAAACTATATCCCAAAATTCTGAGGAACTTGGCTTTAAGATCATAGGAAAAAGTCAGTCATATAGGAGAAGGAGAGAGAGAACATTCTTAATTCTATACACATACCCAACTTTTTTCATCTCAGAAAAAGCCTGAGTCCTGGGTAAGTACGCTAGTCCCCCAGTTAATCCACCAAACTACTTACTTGTCCAATGAATTGCTATAAAAAGAAGCCTACAAATACGAAACCCAAAACAGATACATTCTATCTCTAGTAATAAAGTTTCTGATGATGTAGTATATAATACCTGTACCTCTTTGACAAGAGAAGTATTCTTACTAGAAAAATCCAATGGGGGGCCAGCCCGGGGGCACAAGCGGTTAAGTGCATGCGCTCCGCTGCGGCGGCCCGGGGTTCGCTGGTTTGGATCCCGGGCGCGCACTGACGCACCACTTGTCAAGCCATGCTGTGGCGGCGTCCCATATAAAGTGGAGGAAGATGGCCATGGATGTTAGCCCAGGGCTAGTCTTCCTCAGCAAAAAGAGGAGGATTGGCAGATGTTACCTCAGGGCCGATCTTCCTCACACACACACAAAAAAATCCATTTGGCTTGCCACTCTAATAAATCAAATTTCCCAATGACAGGAACCATGTTGGTTCTTCCATCCACAGTACAAGTACTTTGTACTTGGATGTGCTATTAATAAATATTTCTTGAACATCACTTTAAAGTCAATCAGACTATAAATTAAAATTTTCACCATAAGTAGATAATGAATGGTAAGAGGCAATACATTAAAGGTGCAACGCTGCTCTAAAAGAGAACATATCCCCTCATATACAAGGATGCCCACTTGGCTTTTCACTGTTGCTGGGACTGTTGGAAAGAAAGAGTGATGGCATCACAGTGTAACAGAAAATTCTAGTGGTGGCATGTGGGTTGGGGAGGCAGGCTGTATGGAAGGTCTGCCCCAACGGCCTCCGTGTCATTCCTATGCCCCTAGCCTTGATTTCCTCATTTTTAAAAGGTGAGATCTACCTTAGTTTGTTACGTAGGTTCCTTCCACTCCTAAAAGAGATTTGATGCTATTAGAGTTATTTTTCATTGCAGAATTGGTTTTCAACAGTTTCCATGTTTTCTACACAATTCCACCTAGTACCTCCAATCAATAATAAAAAATTATACATGAGCTTTCATGAGTTGGATATTATAATAAGTGCTCAAAATGTATAACACTGATGTTGTTCCTATTTAACATTAAAGATTCCAGTGTCCTCATATTTACATTCAGAAAAGGAAAGCTGGCTTAGATATACACTTAGAAGAACTTATTAACTCATATTTAATCGTATGACAAAAATGACACCATGGCAAGGGATATTAGGATTAAGCAAATTAATTAGATACAAAGTTCCTAGCCTCTAAAGCTGAATTCCTAGTAAGTTTAACCGTTTGTCACCTTCTGTGTTACCACAACTTCAAAATGATTTGTTTTCTTAAAAGGCTGGAGGGTAGGGGTGGGGGGAATGACTTATGAATTAACCAGGGATTGTTTGGATATAATTATAAACTGCAAATCACCATGATTTCAATGATATTCAGACTTTTAAAGCTATTTTATAAAAAAAGAAAAGAAAGCAAATTAGACCTTTGCTAAGAGATTATTTATGAGTAAGGAACTTATACATTCATGACTGAGTGTTCGACAATACATTCCCAGTGGAATGATCTCTAAAAACGTCTATAATTAAAAACAGAATAGTAAAAAAAAATTCAATGGCTTACTCTCTTGTTGGTGAGTTAGTGGAGGATTCCTTTTTTGAATCAGGAGAGCTTAGAGTTTGCAAAATACAATTATGTTTTTCGGTGGATAGGGCACCTCTTTCTTGCTCAGAGTGGATTAATTTTAAGGCCTCTATTCCATCTTCTCCCTCCATCTTGTCACTCGGATCTGGCTGTGGTTCTGGACTCTCTAAAATCAGACCATCTTCACTTACGGCAACTGTGAGGTCACTGCTGCTGCTCAGACTTTCCTCTTCCTGCTGTTGCTGCATTTTCCTGAAGGGCTTCTGTGCCTCGGGGTCCCCGTGAGGAGGATGATCTGGAAGAGGGGATATGAAGAGACTACTGATCACTAAGTGCAGGGAGAAGCGAGGTAAGACGTTCCACCTCACGGAATGGGATTATTCATCAGTTAAAACATGTAGAAACAATACATGATTAATTACAGTATTTAAAAACTCATTAAAAATATTTTATTAAATATATTAAAAATATAACAATGAGTTTAAAAATCAGAGAATTCGCTTGTAAGAATATTTCCACATACATATTTAAGAATTCATTAGAATGGAATTTGTTGGCAAAGTCACCACTGTACTTTGTTTTTTGACAAAAGATAAAATTAGAGAGTACACTTTGTTCTTACATAAGACCACTACCACCCAGAAAAACTAAATACCAACAAAAATCAGCAAACAATCTCAGCCTCTCACCCCACCTGAGAAACCTTCCTGAGCAGAATGCTTCTCTTGAGAACACTTACTTTCAGATGCACAGTATTCTGAGACTGATATCGGAGCGACTGGTAGTCTGGCACTGTCTTCCTTGACTTCAATATGTTCCCGTGTCAGTATTTCTCCCTCTGATGCCCCTGATCTGCTGGAACTGTCACACTTTAAATCAGTGGTTCTGCTCCCTGGACGTAATCTTCCCCGTAACAGGGAATGGAGTTCAGCAGACTTTTTGCTTTCAGATAAATTACTCTTGCCGTGACGTGAGTTGCTTCCTATCTCCAAGCAATGAGTCTGTTCCTCCTCAGACAATGGGCTGGCTGTGACTGGCGTTTTCTCACCAATCTGAAGAGATGTCCTTCCATCTATTTTGTCAGACTTATTTAAGCACTGTGTGCCACTATTAGTGCAGACTACATAGCTGTCTGTCACATCACTGCTCTGGGCTGTCTGTTGCTGTGAACGTGGGTCAAGAATTGTTCTGAAGTTCTTCGTGGGTTGGGGAGATTTCTGCTCTGTACTAACATCTCCAGCGCTTGAGATGGCTGACATTTGGCGGCCCATAAAGATTGTTGCTGGTTGATACAATCCTCTTGACACAGCTGTCCCCAAGTTAATCCCTGCCTGCATTGCAACCTGCAGCACCAAAAGAGACGTGAGTTAAATGTATTGTGTATGAACAATTAGGTTGTTTAGGTTGTTTTCAGAAATGAAATGAGGAAAAGGAAGCATCACCATTGAAATCAACAGCTACCATGTTTATAAAACTCATGGCTTCCTACAAAATGAATGAGCAAAAAACTGGTATAGTCCATACTCTTTAATTTTAAAAACAGTGTTGGTTCACAAAGCAAATATTGTCAAGGAACTATGGAATCTATATTTTTCAAAAAGAAATGCATACATTGCACAACTATGTGAATGTACTTAACGCCACTGAATTGTACACTTAAATGTGGTTAAGATGGTAAATTTTATGTTATGTATATTTTAGCACAAGCAAAAAAAAAAAAGCTGTGAGTTCTAGCCACTTTCCTCAGAGATGCTCAGATTTGATGGAGCTAGGAAGGTACCTGATGGAAAAAAAAAAAAAGGGAGAGGGAGAGAAAGAGATGCATACAAAGGACTACCAGAGGTTTCAAAACTCTATTTCTGGTAATATGTGTAATATAAAAAACCCTCCAATAATAACATTCAAGATTGCATTATAATATTCTGCATATGTGCAAACAGCCATAATTTCTAGTCAACCTCAAATAACAACAACAGTTTTTCCTGAACATTTTCAAATAATTTTAAATACATTTAAAGCAATTTAAATTTACTGGCACGTCTATCAGGAGAATGAACATTGTCTCTTCCTTGAAAAGAGAGAGGGGAGGGGAGAGGTGGAAAAAGAAACAGAAGCAATTGGTTCAGTGGCTTGATCAAGGACGCACAGTGGGAAGCAGAACTGGAAGTAACAACCCTGAAGCCTTGAGGAATTTAAGTGCTTTTCTTCCAAAGAGACCAAAGCATCTCCACATATACAGTAGCATTTAGTTCACAGAGCCCTACAGAATAGATGGGGAGACATATTTGCACCCCTTTTCTGCATATGGAAAAACTGAGGCCCAAATGTTCAGACAGAAAATGCCATAAACACAGCTGAAACAGAATCAGGTGTTGCTTCTCTTCAAATATACCATCTCTTCTATTCCAAAAAATAAAAGAAACAACTTTGATGTTAAAAACAAATGAACAGAGATGTCAGAGAAAATGGTAGAATAAGAACCTCTCAAAATTCTATGTTTCATAAAACAAACAGTGACACTGGAAAACATCTTCGACACTGGAAAATAACTTAGAATTCTGGAGATTAACCACAGGCTTGCAGCAATCAGGGGAGCATTTACTCAAGAAAAACAACTGAATCTTGGTAGGAACAGTACACTTTATGGTGCTTTATCTTGTCCTATTCTCATTTCCCACTCTTCAGGTCTGCGGTAACTTTGAAAATCCACAGCCTGTAACCCAGCAGTCTAACAGCTACTGGAAAGAGTGGAAAAGAGATGGAATTCCTTCAACACCCCATTCTCAGAGAACTGTCATTACGTGACTTATCTGGTGGTTTCCTGGAAGGCTACACTCACAAGACTGTCTTTTTTTGACTTGACTTGAAGCTCACACAGTGCAAAAAGCCTTCTCCTTGGGGGTATTTGTCAAAAATAATCAGAGACAGGGGCCGGCCCAGTGGCGCAGGCAGTTAAGTGCACGCACTCTGCTGCGGCAGCCCGGGGTTCGCCGGTTCGGATCCCCAGCATGCACCGACGCACTGCTTGTCGAGCCATGCTGTGGCGGCGTCCCATATAAAGTGGAGGAAGATGAGCACGGATGTTAGCTCAGCGCCAGTCTTCCTCAGAAAAAAGAGGAGGATTGGCATCAGATGTTAGCTCAGGGCTGATCTCCCTCACAAAAAAAAAAAAAAAAAAAAAAAAATCAGAGACAATTGTTTAACATCAAGGCTGTATATAAAAGTTGGGCAGTAGATAACAGTTGGGCAAACAACAGGCTAACTAAAAACCTTAAAAGGAAAAGCTGGTTAACAAGATGTCCACAGGGGGCTTTGAAAAGCTCCAACACACTCCTGGAAATCCAGATGGCCACCTGCACGCTCAGGCCTTGGGCATGCTCAGGAAAAGTCCTGAAAAGGGCCTAAGCTCTCACCTCAGGCTTGCCCGGAGGCTCTGTGCAAGCACTTAGTAAAGGTCAAGGTGGAATTGTAAACTGCCTGGATGAGGGCTGAAGGTGTGCCCGAAGACACACTCAAAGCCCCTTGGCAAAGACTGTGAAACTTACTGGTTTTAGGCATTTCAAAAAACTCTGTCTAATCACCAAGACAAAAAACAACAAATGTTGGAGAGGATGTGGAGAAACAGGAACCCTCATACACAGCTGGTGGGAATGCAAATTGGTGCAACCTCTATGGAAAACGGTATGGAGATTCCTCAAAGAATTAAAAATAGAGATGCCCTATGATCCAGCCATCCCACTACTGGGAATCTATCCAACGCACCTGAAATCAACAATCCAAAGAGGCTTATGCACCCCTATGTTCATTGCAGCATTATTCACCATAGCCAAGAAGTGGAAGCAACCTAAGTGTCCCTCGACTGACAATTGGATTAAGAAAATGTGGTATATATATACAATGGAATACTACTCAGCCATAAAAAAAGACAAAATCGTCCCATTTGCAACAACATGGATGGGCCTGGAGCGTAATATGTTAAGTGAAATAAGCCAGAAAGAGAAAGACAAACACTGTATGATCTCACTCATATGTGGAATATAAACCAACACATGGACAGAGAAAACTGGACTGTGGTTACCAGGGGCAGTGGGGGTGGGGGGTGGGCACAAGGGGTGAAGGGAGTCATATATATGGTGATCGACAAACAAAAATGTACAACCCAATATTTCACAATTTTAGAAACCATTAAAACATCAATTAAAAAAAAAAAAGAGAGAGAAACTTCCACAGAAAACCCCCAAAATGAAATGGTAGTCAGAAACACAAAGGAAGAGAAACAATGGAAATATAGATTAGGTGGGATTAAGCCCTCATGTATCAATAATCACTCTAAATGTAAATTGATTGCATTCTCCAATCAACAGACACAGAGTGCTGGGGTGGATTAGAAAACAAGACCCAACAATATGCTGCCTCCAGGAAACACATCTCAGCTCTAAAAACAAACAGGCTCAGAATGAAGGGATGGGAGACAATACTCCAGGCAAATGGCAAATAAAAGAAACTAGGTGTTGCCATACTTATACCAGACAAAGCAGACTTCAAGATAAAAAAGACTATGAGAGACAAAGAGGGGCAGTATATAATGATAAAGGGGACTTTCCACCCAGAGGACATAACACTTATAAAGATATATGCACCTAACACAGCAGCACAAAAGAATATAAAGCAACTATTAATAGACCTAAAGGGAGAAATTAACAGCAACACAATAATAACAGGGGACCTGAACAACCCACTTACATCCATGGATAGATCATGCAGAGAAAGGCAACAAGTAAATAGTGGAATTAAATGAAACATATGATCAGATGAACTTAATTGATATATATAGGGCATACCCTCCTAAAACAGCAGAATACATGTTCTTCTTAAGTGCACATGGAACATTCTCAAAGATAGACCATATGTTGTGAAACAAGGCAAGCCTGAATAAATTTAAGATTGAAATCATATCAAGCCTCTTTTCTGACCACAATGCTATGACACTAGAAATCAACTACAAGAAAAAAGATGGGGAAGTCACAAATATGTGGAGACTAAAGAACACGTGACTGAAGAACCATTGGATCAATGAACAAATCAAAGGAGAAATCAAAAAATACCTGAAGACAAATGAAAATGAAAAGACAACAAAAGAACTCTTACAGGATGCAGCAAAAGCAGTTCTAAGAAGGAAATTCATAGCAATACAAGCGCACCTCAACAAACAAGAAAAATACCAAATAAGTAACCTTAAACTACACCTAATAGAACCAGAAAATGAAGAACAAATGAAGTCCAAAGTCAGCAGAATGAGGGAAATAATAAAAATTAGAGCAGAAATAAATGAAATAAAGACTAAAAAAACAGTAGAAAGGATCAATGAAACAAAGAGCTGGTTCTTTGAGAAGATTGAAACAAAATTGACAGACCCTTAGCCAGACTCACGAAGAAAAAAAGAGAAAAGGCTCAAAGACATAAAATTAGAAATGAAAGAGGAGAAATTACAACAGATACCACAGAAATCCAAAGACAGTAAGAGAATACACTGAACAACTTACATGCCACCAAACAGGATAACCTAAAAGAAATAGATAAATTCTTAGATTCCTACAACCTCCCAAAACTGAATCAAGAAGAAATAGAGTAAATGAACAGACCAATCACAAGTAAAGAGATCAAAATGCTCATCAAAAACCTCCCAAAAAACAAAAGTCCAGGACCAGATGGCTTCTCTGGAGAATTGTACCAAATATTCAAACAAGATTTAATACCCATGCTTCTCAAACTATTCCAAACAGTTGAAGAAGATGGAACACTTCCTAATTCATTCTATGAGGCCAACATCACCCTGACAGCAAAAGCAGATAAGGATAGCACAAAGAAGGAATATTACAGGCCAATATCACTGATGAACACAGATGCAAAAATACTCAACTAAATATCAGCAAATCGAACACAGCAATGTATTAAAAGGATCATATACCATGATCAAGTGGAAATTATACCAAGGATGCAGGGATGGTTCAACATCCGCAAATCAATCAATGTGATACACCACATTAACAAAATGAGCAATAAAAGTCACACGATCCTCTCCACAGATGCAGAGAAAGGATTTGACAAGATCCAACATACATTTATGATAATAACTCTCAATAAAATGGGTATAGAAGGAAAGTACCTCAACACAATAAAGGCCATATATCACAAACCCACAGCCAACATCATACTTAATGGTGAAAAACTTAAAGCCATTCCTCTGAGAACAGGAAGAAGACAAAGGTGCCCATTATCGCCACTCCCATTCAACATAGTACTGGAGGTTTTGGCCAGAGCAATTAGGCCGGAAAAAGAAATAAAAGGAATCCAAATTGGAAAGGAAGAAATGAAACTCTTGCTGTTTGCAGATGACATGATTGTAATTACAGAAAACCCTAAAGAATCCATCAGAAAACTATTAGAAATAATCAACAACTACAGCAAAGTTGCAGCATACAAAATCAACTTACCAAATCAGTTGCAATTCTATACTTTAATAATGAACTAACAGATAGAGAACTCAAGAATACAATCCCATTTACAATTGCAACAAAAAGAAAAAAGTGTCTAGGGATAAATTTAACCAAATTTAACCAAAGAGGTTAAAGACCTATACAATGAAAACTATAAGACATGATTGAAAGAAATCAATGATGACCTGAAGTAATTGGAAGATATTCCATGCACATGGATTGGAAGAATAAACACAGTTAAAATGTCCATATTACCTAAAGTAATCTACAGATTCAATGCAATCCCAATCAGAATCTCAATGACCTTCTTCATAGAAATGGAACACAGAATCCTAAAATATACATGGAATAACAAAAGACCTCGAACAACCAAAGCAATTCTGAGAAGAAAGAACAAAGCTGGAGGCATCACAATCCTAACTTGAAAATATATTACATAGCTATAGTAATCAAAATGGCATAGTACTGGCACAAAAGCAGACTCATAGATCAATGGAACAGAACTGAAAGCCCAGAAAGAAAACCACACATCTGTGGTCAGTTAATCTCTGACAAAGGAGCCAAGATCATACAATGGAGAAAGGAAAGTCTCTTCAATAAATGCTATTGGGAAAACTGGACAGCCACATGCAAAAGAATGAAAGTAGATCATTATCTTCCACCATACACAAAAATTAACTCGAAATGGATAAAAGACTTGAATCTAACACTTGAAACCATAAAACTCCTAGAAGAAAATATACGCAGTACAGTCTTTGACATCGGTCTTAGCAGCACCCTTCCCAATACCATGTCTACTCAGGCAAGGGAAAGAAAATAAAAAATATACAAATGGGACTACATGAGACTAAAAGGCTTCTGCAAGGCAAAAGAAACAATGAACAAAATGAAAAGACAGGGCCAGCCCTATGGCTTAGTGGTTAATTGCGTGCGCTCCGCTACTGGCGGCCCAGGTTCGGATCCTGGACGCGCGCAGACACACCCCTTGTCCGGCCATGCTGAGGCTGCGTCCCACATACAGCAACTAGAAGGATCTGCAATTATGACATACAACCATCAACTAGGACTTTGGGGGAAAAAAAAAGGAGGAGGATTGGCAATAGATGTTAGCTCAGAGCCGGTCTTCCTCAGAAAAAAAAGAGGAGGATTAGCACGGATGTTAGCACAGGGCTGATCTTCCTCACAAAAAAAAAAAATGAAAAGAAAACCCACCAACTGGGAGAAAATATTTGCAAATCACATATCTGACAAGGGATTGATTTCCAAAATATATAAACAACTCATACAACCCAACAAGAAACAAACAGACAATCCAATCTAAAAATGGGCAGAGGATATGAACAGACATTTTTCCAAAGAAGATATAGAGAAGGCCAACAGACACATGAAAAGATGTATAACATCACTAATTATTAGGGATATTCAAATCAAAACTATAATGAGAGATCACCTTACACCTATCAGAATGGCTATAATTCCCAAGACAAAAAATAACAAACGTTGGAGAGGATAAGGAGAAAAGGGCACCCTCACACACTGCTGGTGGGAATGCAAACTGGTGCAGCCACCAGGGAAAACAGTATGGAGATTTCTCAAAAAATTAAAAATAGAAATACCATACTTTTGAGCTATCCCACTACTGGGTATTCACCGAAAGAAATTGAAATCAACAATTCAAAGAGATTTATGCACCCCTGTGTTCACTGAGGCATTATTCACAATAGCCAAGACATGGAAGCAACCCAAGTGCCCTGCTACAGATGAATGGATAAAGAAGATGTGGTATGTATTATATACAATGGAATACAACTCAGCCAGAAACAAAAGACAAGATCGTCCTGTTTGCAACAACCTGGATGGACATGGAGGGTAAGATGTTAAATGAAATAAGCCAGACAAAGACAAATATGCATTATTTCACTCATATGTAGAAGATAAACATACACAGGGATAAAGAGAACAGATTAGTGGTTACCAGAGGGGATGGTGGCTGGGGGTTGAGTGAAAGAGTTAAAGGGGCACATATGCATGGTGATGGATAAAAGTTAGACTACTGTTGGTGAGCACCATGCAGTCTATACAGAAATTCACAAATAATAATGAACACCTGAAATTACACAATGTTAAAACCCTTTATAATTTCAATAAAATAATTAAAAAAGAAAAAAATAATAATTCATCCGTTTTTATGGTTATATAGTATTCCACTGTGGGGAAATACCACACTTTGTGTATCCGTTCACCAGTAGATGGACATTTGGGTTGTTTTCTGTTTTTGTATACTATAAATAGGTTGTTATCTACATGTGTGTACAAGTCTGTGTATAGACCTACGGGTTTATTTCCCTTGGATAGATTCCTAGGGCAGGAATGGCTGGGTAGACTTATGTAATTATTAAAGACGCATCCAAGCTATTTTTCACCAGCACTCGATGAGAGTTTCAGTGACTTGAAATCTTCAACAACACTTGCTATAGTCAGTCTTTTTACTTTTAGCCATCCTCAAGTGTGGTGGAATCTCATGATGACTGTCACTTTCATTTCCCCAATGACTCATGTTGTGAAGGAGAAGGCGAGCCACGCACAGACTGGGAGAAAACATCTGCAAAACATATCCCTAGAAAAGGACGTGTATTTATAATATATAAAGAGCTCTTATAACCCAATAGTAAGAAGACAAGCAGCACGTCATGGCTCACCAGGAGACAGCAGATCAGGCCTGTGATGAGCACCAGGATTCCCGGGAGGCAGATGAGGATGAGGGCCCAGAAGGGGAGGTCTGGGGAGACAAATGGTGGGGTGAGCCACCTCCTGTCATCGCCCCAGGGCTCCTGCTGACCCCACTGTGCCTCAACTGTCCTTGACAAGGGTTGGCCAACTTTCCTCATCATCCAAGACCCTGTGCGCATGGTTCTCTTCAATGAGGCACAGCATCAAGATACTCGCCCCCTACCGTGGGCTGGGGCTTCCTGCAGGTTTACCAGGCTTCTCAGTCAAGGTGTCATCTCTGTTGGGAGAATATTCTGGAAGTGAATCAAATGGAGAATGCATGTGAGTGTGGTTCACTCTTTTTAACAGAACTTTTTAGACACAGAAAAATAAAGGGAACAGTCTCATAAACATTCATCATCTAGATTTAACCATGTATATTCCATCCAATTAAAACAATATTTTATCAATGTATAAATTATTAACACTTGCCAACCTTGATGCATCCCATGTTTTCAATGAAATATTAAAGTCAAGTAGACATCATCATGTTTCACCCCATTTTAGTTTCCATCTCTAAAACGTGACCACACATTCCTACAAAATCCAAGACCATTATCACAGAACAAAAGTTTAGTAAATTAAACCAAATTCATAACTCTGGGCACAGAGGATTGAATTTGAGCTGGACTTTCTTATGATGGCCGGGGGGAGAATGGGTCATCACAGTTGGCAAGCCTATGGGATCTCTCTAAATTTGTAAATTCCCACTCAAAAGTGTTCTTCCCTGCCTAGAAACACATTCATCCCCTTCTCCTTTACCTATTTGCTTAATATTCATTTTCTAGGATTAACCTACAATGTAATATCCTGCGGGAAGACTTCTCTTATTTCCGCCTGCAAGTATGAGTTTTTTCACATCAATTAATTGATAATTTTCAATTCTCTATTCTTGTTATTGCCAGCTACAACATAAACTCCAGGAGGGTAGGACACACAGCACCCAGTGGGCTTGGGGGGAGGGTGCATGTCCCCCTTCTTGTACCTCTAGCCAGACAACCTCTTAGAGGTGTGCTGTCTGATATGGAGCAGCAACAAGTCTCTTTTTGAATTAAAATTAATTTTAGTTAAATAAAATAAAAATTCTGGTACCTCAGTAATATTAAAACTCAGTAACAATAAAGACCAGTCCCAATACCGTCCTTCGAGCACTCAACAGCAATATGTGGCTATGCACTGGACAGCACAGATATAGAACATTCCACCACTGCAGAAAGTTCTAGCACATTGGTGCTCATCTAGAGCGGGACTTGGCAAACTATAGCCTGTGGATCAGTAACCACATGACCCCCAAACCTGTAAGTCTGTTTCACACACAGCTGGAGGCCCTCACTGACCATCTGGCCCAGTGGTTTTCAGTGCAGAGATGAGGAAACAAAAGTCCAGAGAAGGGAGGTGACTACTATGAGGTCACAGAGCTGTCTAGGAGAAAGTGAGGGCCTCCTATATTACACTGGTGTCCTTTTCTCTCTCTCAACGGTGGGTAAAGACTGGGGGACTATGCCACCTCCTGCCAGCCTGAGAAGGTTCAATGCTCTCTCAGCCCCAGGCATCCAGAGTCCCCAGAAAGGCCTCACTTCCTTTCCCAATGACCAGGGAGCCTTACCATCCCCAAGGACACTCTTCCTGTCCAGGGTCAAGTTCTGCAGCTGGGTACCATTCTGGCTCAGCTGCAGGAATTCCTCATAGATGGCAACTCTGTCCAGTCTCTGTGCCAAGGCGACAAGGTACACAGGGAGTCCACTCCAGTGTGGTTACTGTGGGGGACAGACCTGGAAGGACACAAGGGATGAACAAGGGTGTCTGGAATTCTACCCTGAATCTAGATTCCCTGCTTCTGGGTCCTGTTCAAGAGAACTTTCTGCAATAATGTAAACATTTGCCTGCACTACCAAATACACTCATTATTAGCCCCATGTTGTTATTGAGCACTTAAAATGTGGCTAGTGTGTGTGAGTGAGGAACTGAATTTCCCATGTAATTTCATTTCAAGTAATTAATTTATAAATAAATAACCACAGGGAGAACATTTTTGAAACTTTGGAGTAAGGACTTCTGCAAATGCATAAAAACAATGAGAACACTGGTAAAAATGGTCGAAATCAACTTTTCAGAAGTCTAGAAATTAATCAAAGGCTTGTAAGACTCTGAGGAGGGTTTAGTGAAGACACATGGTGGAATCTTGATAAAGGGAGCAAACTTCGTGGCACTATAACTTGCACTATTCCCATCCTGCTCTCACAATATCCTCCATAACTTTGAAAACCGTCAGTCTCAGAACCATGGTGGCTGAGACAACCCGCAGCACAGCAGCCATAATGGGTGTGGAGCTCTGAAAAGACCTCTCCCCACCCAACTGCAACTAGCTGACCTGCCTGGCAGCTCCCCGAAAACGCCCCATGTTCAGGGCTTGTTGTTACTAGACTCAGAGCTTGCCCAGGGAGGAAAGTCTGTCCCCAGGGCACTTGCTAAAAACAATCAGGGCTAATTGTTTTCTATTGTAGTTGCCTGAGGGAGTGACACCAGGAGAGGCAGGCAAGAGGTGAGCCAAAAACTTAGAAGAAAAATTGGGGGAATGAGATGTCCACAGGGGGCTTTGAAAATCTCCAGGGTATTTGCGGGCATCTAGAAGGCCACAAGGGCTCAGGGATGTGGCATGCCCAGGACAGACTTGAGAACGTCTGAATCTCTCACCTCTAGTTGGAGCGGTGGCTTAATATCTGAAAACTTGATTATGTAATACACCATATTAATAGAATAACGGCCAATACCACGTAATCTCGACCATATACATAGAAAAGAATTTCACAAAATACAACACCCTTCATGTCTAAAAAAGAAAACACTCAACAAATTAGGAATAGAAAAAAACTTTCTCAACCTATAAATAGCGTCAATGAAAAACCCACAGCTAACACCATATGCAATGCGGAAAGACTGAAAATTTCCCCCTAAGACCAGGGACAAGACCATGATGTCTTCCCTCATCTGATATGTTAATCACAGGTACTAGAGTTTCTAATGAGGGCAATTAGGCAAGAAAAAGGAATAAAAGAAACCCAGATTGGAAGGGAAATGGTAAAACTATTTGTTTTGCAGAGGTGAAAATATTGTATATAGAAAAACCTAAAAAATACAGCCCCCCCCCACACACACACACAATATGTGAATCGTATCCCAAGAGGTGTATAAAAAATTTAAATTGCCCCATGTGGTTAGTGGCTCCACTATTGGAGAGCACAGTTAGACTGATGATATTTGTTGAAAGTCTCCAAAAGAGGAGGAGGAGGAGGATGCTGGAGGTTGGTGGCCCCAAATGTTAATGCTTTTCTCAACCCCCGAAAACCTATGGAAGGAGATGGTAGGATTAGCTGACAGGGATGTGGGGGAGAATGGGCACCATGTCAGTGACTTCCAGATCAAGGATGTGTCACGGGAGCTCAGAGCCATCAGCCACCAGCTCAGCCAATGCTTCCAATCTCCTCAACCTACATCAAGTCGGTGACCAGGCAGGAGTGGAATATGTCTCACAGCTGGCTGCCTCTGTAGAGCTTGGTGACCTAGAACAAACGCGAGGGAGAATGGGAGAGATGGAGGTCTCCTGGAGACGCAGGGGGCCACTGGAGCCGGTGAAAGATCACAGACCTTGGGGCAAGGGAGACCTGACTTCAAATCCTGGCTCTGCCCCTAACTCATTGTGTGACCTTAGGCACAATACTCCCTTTTCTGAGTTTCAGTTTACCCATGTGAGAAATGGGGAAGGCAGCTAGGACATCACCTCTGGAAACTGAGAGAACCCAGACACGCAGGGAAAGTGAAGGACTGAAACAACCATGTAACAGATGTAAGTCAGACGGAGGAATGAGGGTGCCTTCAGGGCAAGGAGAGATGGGACAGGGGAGAACCCACCTGGTCCTGGGTGTCCCTCAGCAGGGCGGTGTACTCCGAGGATGTGGGCTCCGGGTTGCTGAGGTTCCAGCTGATGCTGGGGAAATGCAGCTGGTGTTCTCTCTGCATGCATAAACTCCAGGGTGCAGAGCCTGGAGCCACCGAGAGGAAGAGCAGACACGTGGAGACTGTCAGCTCCCAGCAGAGAGGCATGGTGGCCCATGGGGTCACGGCGGTGGGTGCAGACAGCGTCCACTCAGGTGGCTCCCCCATCCTTCTCAGGCCTGGGGAGAGAGGTACGTGGGGAATCTAGAGAGAGGTCCTGAAACCTCTGGAGTGGGGGCCAGAACAGGAAGGAGGAAATGGGAGGACAGTGGGGAGACTGAGAGAGGGGTGGTCACAAAAGTGGTCATTAGGGGCAAATGCTCAGGGGAGGGTCTTAC
This sequence comes from Diceros bicornis minor, assembly GCF_020826845.1. NCBI lineage: Eukaryota > Metazoa > Chordata > Mammalia > Perissodactyla > Rhinocerotidae > Diceros > Diceros bicornis. The sequence goes on along the minus strand of NW_026691844.1, from coordinate 1,075,644 downwards.
CTGAGGGAGACCGGTCTGAAACGTGTAGAAGGGGCCCCGGCTGCTCTCCTTGAACAAGGATCCAGCTGGGGAGGAAGGAGGAGGAGGAGGAGCAGGAGGGACAGGGGTTGGGGGAGGGGCTGGGTGGGATTTAACCCAACAGGAGCTGCTGGGACCAGGGTCTCCCCAGGCTCTGCAGGACCCTCTCAGTGGAGTTGAACGTGGCTGAGCTATTGCTCCTGTCTGATGAATACTGGAGGGTGGAGATGGGGAAGGTGACTGTGAGGGTCTTCAGGTTGTGCCCCAAAGCTGCAAGACGAGAGGGAGAGCGATGGCCATCACTGAGAGCTGGCCTGAGACCAGACCAGAGTCCTGCACTCATTATCATCTGTCGTCTTCTCTCCCAGGGGCACCACCACCCACCCGTGTGGTCACCCAAGTCAGAACCAGCATATCTGCTCAGCTCCTCCTCCCTCCCAGTAACACCCATTCACCTTGAACACTGGTCCTCACATACACTCCATCCCTGTCCCAGCTCAGGTCTTAACTTCCTTCACCCGGACCAACACCCCAGCAGGCTCACTGGATGCTCTGTCTAAAGGATGTTCTACATGGACCACTAGAAGAATCTTTCCGAAATGAATACCTCACTAGGGCCACCACTGCTCTAGTACCACCCATGGCTCCCTATGGCCTTCAGTGTTTAGTTCAACCTTCTTGACCTGGCACTCAAGGCTCTACTCAATCTGGCTCCTGCTGACCTTTCAGTCTCATTTTATCCACGTACTGCGGGTTAAACTTTATGCTTCACGCAACCCAAATTCGTTTCAATTCTCCCCATATGGCATATTGTTTCTGGCTGGAGCCTTTGCTCACGGAATCCCCTCTGCCAGGAAAACTCTTCATCCTCTACCTGCCTGGGTCTCTCCTGCTCATTCTTGAAGACTCTATTCAGGTGAAACTTTCTCTAGCAAGCTCTTCCTCTGCAAACTATGCCAGGTGCCTCTTCCCGAAACCTCCCACACAGTGTTATATTGGTGTGTTAATTTCACAAGGCTAGGGGCTCTCTGAGGGTTGGCCTCAGACTGAATCATTGGTATAATCTTTGTGATCAGCACCATTTCCTCAAAACCAGAATCTCACACTGTGGCTGCCCAGCTCCTGGATCACAACTGGCTGGTGGAGGTGTGGGGCCGGAGAGCTTCTCTTGGGAAGGAAAAGGGGCCCCCAGACACCTGTGGTGGCTTCTGGTGGCACAGGTGATGATGAAGTATGCAGGGACGTGGTGGCCGGCTCGGGAGCTGTGGCGAGGGCTGTCTCAGGGAGGCACAGAGTGGGAGGAGCCTCCAGGCTCACCCGGGCTCCAGCAGTGGCTTTCCCAGGACCACCATTCACAGGTGAAGCATAAATGAGAGTGAGGGGAGGGGTGACTGTGTGAGTAGAGGGATGAGCAAGCCTGTGGATGAGAGGAGCCCAAGAGAGTGAGATAGGTGAACAAGAGAGACTGAACTCGGAGGAGAGACAGATGGACGGGCAGAACACTGGACAGATGGATGGGACACCTGGAAAAGGAGGACCAAGGGCAAGGCTTTAGGAGAATTAAAGTGAAAACCACATGGGGTCAGAATGTGGTGGAGAATATGTCTGTCACTAAGGCTTTCTCACCCTGGGCTGGAACTCTCCACCAGAACACGGGAGAGAGAGAAGGGATGAGTTAGGGCCCTTCCAGGTCCTTCTCTCACCAAGGACAGCGGGTGCAGGAGAACCACTGCTCCCCAACCCCAAATGGGGATGGAACCCAGGAGATGAGGGCCAGGAATACTCACTGGTAGTAGTCAGGGCCACAGCTCCATAGGTGTCAGCTGTGGAGAGAAGGTGAGAGGAGCTGAGCAAGAGTTGGGGTGAACATAAAGGATTAAGGGAGAGGGAGGATGTAGGGAGCTTTGTGGGGAAAGCAGGGGGGAAAGCAGAGGGGAAGAGGGGAGGGGTGTTCAGGGGGGATGAAACGAGATGGAAGGTGGCTGGCCCCAGTCATCACCCCAGAAGACTGCACCCCGACCACAAGGAGACAGAGATGGATCACAGCTCACTTTAGAGCAATGGAGGCAACACAGAACTATGATAGGGACAGAGAGCACGGCTGTAGCCCAGCCCCTCAACACTGACGTAGAGGCTGTCCCCATCCAGGGTGAAGGAGCCCAGGTGGGTGACGCCCTGGCTCTCATGGCTCAGCTCCCAGTAGAGTTGCTCTCTGTCCAGCCAAGGACGTGCGGGGGTCAGAGTGGAAGGTACAGATGATGTCCACCCCACTGGCTGCCCACCCTTCTCAAGCCTGAGGGAGGAAGAACATGGGGACGTGGAATATTGAGCAGGGGTCCTTCTGAGGGTGGAAAGCGAGAGAGTGGAGGGGGAGGAGGCTGAGGGAGAGGCTGAAGGGGCTGCCCTGATGCCTGGAGGGGCTCTCCTCGGTGTCTCCCGTCTGAGACAACCCCCTCACAAGTAAGGCCTGACTTCCTTTAAGATGTGGAGGGAGGCCTGTGAGTGGCTAAGTGGGGTGAACACACAGACCTGGGTGAGGGGGCGCCTGCAGGTCTGCACGGACAGCAGCGAGGAGCACAGTCAGTGCCCTGTGCCATCTGACACATCCAGGCAAGAAAGTACCGTTACCTTCTCGCGGTTCTACACTCCAAGGTCTTCTCTTTCTACTTCTTTCCTACTCCACAGCCATCATCCAGGCCTAGGGAACAATCACCTTATTCGTAACCTTCTTCCCAACACCTCCTATCTGCCTCTTAAGTCTACATTCTTAACCATGAAGTCCATTTTAACCCACGTGCTTAGACCAAACGCCAATCACATCACCCATCTGCTCGCACCTCTCCAGTGTCTTCCCACTGGTCTTAGAACAGAGTCCAAAGTCACGCCTGACCTGGTCCAGCCTGTTCCCCTCGCTGGTCTGGCTCACACCCCTCCCCCTGTGTTGACTCGGCTCAGCCATCCCTCTTTCAGGTCATGGACACACCAGGCTCTCTGCTTCAGGTGTGTCCTCATGCGGGTCCCTCTGCCTGAAACGCTCTCTTGAACACACTCCCACACCCTCACTCCAGTCTAACCCTCCAACCACCTAAATCCAGTCCCAACTCCAGCTCTCAAGCTAAATATCAGTCCTTCTCAAGAGCGCTTCCCTGCCCCCTCCGGTTTAGTCCCCTTGTGCCAAACTCCCACATCACTCTCATCATTAACTGTCTAAAATCCAAATTCCCTAACAGAATATAAATCCCATGGAAGTGGGACAAGGTCTGTTTGGTTCTCCAGGTCCCCACGCATCTGGCCCAGGGCCTGGCTCATCAGATGAGGAACCATCCTGGTTTGAACGCTAAATGTCCTGTGTCCTGGAAAACCCCTCTGTTCTGAATAAATGAGGATGGTGGGTCACCATAAATTGTGCACTCAAAGAATATCTACTGCATGACAAGCACACATTCCCTCAAGAACGTCCCAGGAATGCTAGAATGAAAAAGGCACACAGACATACACACACAATTAGGAGAGGCCAACAATTATATATAAAATTACTTAACAAGATTGTCTTCAACGTGAATCACCAGACTGTTATTTCAGAAAGGATTCAAGAAGCAAAGTTAATTCCCTTTAGAATGTGAGGTGGAGAGGACAATCTTTTTGGAGACTAGTGCCCTACCCTTCTATCTAAAAGGTGTTGCTTAATATTCCTCCAAATGATTTGAAATCTCATAAACAACAACAATATGCTGAAAATAAATCCGGCTGCTGGTCAATTTAACTTTACATTTCTGTTACTAACATAAAGAAGTTCAAATCATATTTTTCTCCAGGTGTCTGTAAGATTTTGAATCTTTGTGGAGCATTTATAGGTCTTTAGAAGTCAAATTGAATAGGCCTGAGGAATGTTGCTGAGCATCCCTGCTAATATTTAATGAGATGTCTTGTAATACTACATATACACGTAAAACATTTATATATTTATATTTATAGATGAAATCCTGACTTTTGAGAACTCGGAATGCAGGTAAGTCTATATTTCTTTACTGTTACACATATTTACACTTATTTACATATATTTGTTTAATGTGTTTTTCTTTGCAAATAACTGTATTTTCTGAATTATTTACACACAGAGCCTCACACACCTTACCATCTTTCCCTTGAATATAATCCATCAAACATAAATAATTTTTCTCATGATACCCTCACTCTCAGTGAGTCCTTGTGCTGACAACCTGAGCCCAGGAAAGCCCACTGGCAGGTCTTCTGCACAGCGGAGGCTGCTGGCACCTGTTGGTACCAGGTCCACAGGGTACTCACCTGGTCACACAGAAATCCACGGATCAGCGAGGACAGGTGGACCCTGAGCCTGGTTCCAACTCAAACTTGAGCCCCACAGACACTTTTCTTTTCTAACGGAAAAAAAAAGCAAAGATTGCTTTTGAGGCCTTTTACAGGGAGTAATACAGGTGATGGAAGGAAAGCCCACCCCACTTACTTTTCTTTTTCGTATTTACTGATTTAACTGTAACTGTTGGCTGAGACTGGATTTTCCCGATTCCTGTCCAGCCACCTGCTCCCCAAGATGAGAGAAGCAGCTCCGTGCTGTGTGCACTTGAGTCGCTCAACTCACTTTGGTGACTCCGGACCCTTTAAACAAGCTTGTCATTTATGACCCCTGTAAGTGGCTTGCTGACTGGTAAACAATTCCCACACTTCATTCAGGGCTCGGGAGATTTTCAGGCCCTGGAGCAGGTTTCCCAACCTCGGCACCACTGACATCTGGGGCCGGATGATTCTCTGTCGGGCCGTCCTGGGCCCTGGAGGACGCTGAGCAGCATCCCTGCCTCCCCCTCTAGATGCCAGGAACGCCCCCATTAGTAACAACCCAAACACGGCCTCCAGACGCGGATAAGCCCCCTGGGGACAAAATCACACGGAGGACGGTGACGGGGACTCTGAGGAGGGGCCGGCGGCGCCCGGAGCCGGGAGGAACAGCAGCCTCGGGCGCCCTGAACGAACAGCCCGGGGGAACCGGGGCTCCGGGGGGACGGAGGGACGCCGGGCCGTGACGGGGCTGCCCGCCGCCCAGGCCCCTCCCTGGACCAAGACCGGAGCCGGGACCGCCCGCTGCTCACCGAGCTCCGCCCCTGAGGCCGAAGGTCCACGGGAATGCGGTCCGCGCCGAGAAGACTGGACACACCGCGCAGACCTCCCGCTCCATCCACGGCGCCGCCCGCGCTTCCGCTTCCGGTCTCGGGCGGGCGTTCTGGGAGGACGGACGTTTGGGGGCTCCGGGTTGAGGCGGCGGGCGGGGCGGGGCCGCGCACCCCAGCCTCGGGGGAGGTCTCCAGTGTCTAGAGTGAGTGCGAAGCTGGGCCGCGGGCTGGGTCAGCACCAGGGACAGGGACGAAATCTAGGGGCGCGAACCAGTTCTAGGGGCGGGCTGTGGGCGGGGACAAGGGTGTGATTGACACCAGGCCCGGGGGTCGGGGGGACAAGGGTGCGGGCGGGGCAATGAGCCGGGACCAGGCTGCGGGCGGAACCAGGCCAGGAGGTTGTCCGCGGAGACCAGTTCCAGGGGCGGGAAGAGGCGGGGGTGGGGCTGGAATAAGTCTGGCCGACTTCACAGTGGGAGGAAATCAGCTCCAGGGGCGGGGCTGGAGGCGATGCTTTCCGTGCACCCCTAGACTGTACAGGTAGCTGGATGTTGAATAGCTTTTCTTCATTCCTTTCCCTAAACCTGGAGTCATTCTATCTCTGGCCTTTTTATAAATAGTGATATTTATGACAACATTCATCAAGTAAATAACAAATGGAATGAAACCTATTTCCTTCTCCATCTTTATAATGCCAACAATTGTGCTTTTATTTTTTCTGGCGCAAAGAATCATCGTAGTAAATTACTCTGGTCTTTTTTATGGGATATAATAAATATTTTTTAAAAGACACTTTTAGATTTTTTTCTTTTTAATTTATAGCCAGATGCATTCTACCAACAAACATAATTTGTAAACATGCTCTCTCCTCCAGCCCATTATTATTTCTGTAATATGTTATTTCATGAATTATCTTACTGGACAGAACATTTAGCAATGTAGAGATAACTTTGGTAATAAATATATATGAATTGTTTGCTGTTTTGTTTGGTAAGACTGGAATATTGTACTTTAAATATGATAGGATTTTTTTTCATTATTTACCTATTCCATCATCATCCATGATCAGTCTTTTATCATCTCATTCCAGTCATATTAGTCATATTCTGAATGTCTGAATATGCCACATGAAAACATTTTAAAAACACTTTATTGAGGTATGACTGACATACAAAAAGCTGTACATATTTAATGTATACAACTTAATGTGTTTGGAGATAATATACACCCGTGAAACTATCACTACTCAAGTCCTTAACATATTCATCACCCCCAAATGTTTCCTCCTGTCCTCTTTATTTTTTTTATTTAACTTCCTTTTTTAAAATACTTTTTTTCTTTTGAGGTAGGAATACTTAACATAAATCTACCCTCCTAGTAAATTTTTAAGTCTACAATACAGTATTGTGAACTATCGGCCCATGTTGGATGGTAGGTCTCCAGAACTTATTAATCTTACATAACTTTTGTTGCTCAAACATCTATTGCCAAGAGGCCCTCTTCATCTTTAACTGAAAAATCCCCCCATATTTTTAAAAGCTCAACTCAAACATAAGCTTTCCATGAAGAATTATCTGATTTATCCAAGTAACACTATCTACTCTTGTTGACTCTGCTAACCTCTAACTACCTTTATTTTGGCACTTTTCAAATTGCCCTGCTATTCTTTTTTCACATGTACCTCACTATGATTTCTTGGAAAGCAGGGCCTTTATCTTATCAAGTTTGCATGCTCAGTTCATTGTTTATGTCTTCTACTAGAGTAATAATAATATAATATATCCATTCATTTATTGAATCTTTAGTTCCGGTTTTTGCACACCTACTATGTGTAAGGCATAGTGCTCGTCACCTTGGGTGTAAAGATATGAATAGGAGGCATGTGCTAAAGACACCCACACTTACTTCCATTGTAATTCCATGTGTGTTATTCTGTGATCAAGATGAGTATATGGTGCTATGGAATCTCTAAGTGTTTGCCTAACACAACATGTGGTTTAAGGGTTGTATTCCCTTGAGAAGAGCTGCTTCAGCAGAACCTAACAATGTGAGTATAAGGAAGCCAGATCAAGTTAACTCCTAACATGGAAACAATGTATTGATTTCCTAAATGAATGTATTGAATGAGTGAATGAAATAATAGAAAATAATGAAGAAATGTGATGCTATTGGTTACTCTCAGATACTTTACATTTTATTTGGAGACAAAGAAGAGGTAAGAGAAAGTGATTGTGTAATTTTGTCAGTTCATACCTGTCTGATTACATATTTCTCTCTCGGGGCACAATACACAGACAAAGCAGCAGGTAGCTCTCTCTTCCTGAGGGATGTTCCTGAATCCTGGCTGACAGAACGTCCTACACTCAGAGTGGGGAGTTTGAAAGAAGAGAATTATTGATGATACTGAACAATACTATATAATTGGATAATATTTTTTTATTTAATAATATTGAATAATTGATAATATTGTTTAAATTATCTCAAAACTTATCTTAGAGATCACCTATAAGATTTGACATGATTGATGCACCCAGGGAAAGCAAAATAAAATCAAGGTCAATCTGCAGAAAAGAGTTCCCAACACGAAAATACGTACTGATTTAAAAAATTTTCCATCTCAATGACTAGGACACTTGTTTGTTTTATGGAATGGGGCATCTGGCAATAACAATTGTGACTCTGAATATGGTATTCCAGGATTACTTTTTTGAACTATAAGCAGATTTTACCTTAATATAAAATAATATTTTAATTCATACAATGCATTTATATGAGAATTGTTTGATTAGTACAAATTGTAATTATTGAATTTATTTAGTAATGTATTTAATGTCAGGTAGATTATACACCAAAGACACAGGGACAGGCTTGAATGATATAATATAGCATCTTGAGGGATGGCTTACAAGACTGAGTTCTAAAGGGAAATCTGAAGAAGAGGAAGAATGCAGTTCCTGGGGAGCCAAAAGAATCTTTTTTTCTGATGGTGAATTTTTCTACAAGAATGTATAAAGTTGGGATGAAGAGATGGAAATATAAGGAAAATTAATAAAATATTAAAATATTTAAAAAAACCCTCAATGTCAATTCTTTTGATTCTCGTTAAAGAGAATAAAATTTGTTTTCTGGAAGAAAAGCATATGGCCAAAGACAATTTGAATTGTATCTTTAAATCATCAAAAGTCTAGGTCATCAGCATCTGTTATATCTTCAGGGCACAATGCATGCAGAGCAATAAATTTGCAAGCACATGAGATTGACACTTTTTCAGCTTAAATGGGAATTCAATCAATTTTTTATCAGCTCATCCTATTAAATTGGTAGCCTCACTGTCCTGCTGTAATGCATAAAGCATTTCAAAATTCAGGAATATCTCCTTAATTGCAAGTGTCCTTTCAATATCTCTTGGACAGTAAGAAAAGTTATATCAACAAATGAGGATTTTGTTATGAGTTAAATGATTTCACCATTATTTTCATATATGCTCTCTATCTTGTGATGTAGATGATTAATCCAAGATCGACTTGTCTGCAACCTTTTTGAATCCCATGGCCCAGTCTATCAGCTCCTCATGTATGATGAAACCTTGACCACATGGTTCCTGGGGAACAAACTCCCTTACTTTCACCTGAAGTCCAAGACCTTTAGGAAAATCATATAGTTCAGAATTACATGCTGTGACACAGAGTTTCTTTTCTCATCCAGTGACACGTGAGCTCCAGTGCTTTTTTTAAATTGGGTGTTTCTTAGGAATGGGTGGAGCTAAAAGGGAGACATAATTGGGAAATGAAATGAGCATGGAAATTGAAGGCAGAAAACCCAGATTCGAACTGGTGGGGATACTGAGTTGCCCAGCAATTAGATTTTTTCCCCTCTATATTATTCATCCTCTGAATAAGTTCAATTTGGGGAGTGTTTACTATTCTGCACGCTTAAGGAAGCAGGCATTCTTGTCGGCCCTCAGAGAGCACATGGTGATGTTTAAACCATTCCTGAAGATTCCACGTCCAGGGAGTGCTGTGGGGCTAAACCTGAGCTGTACCTTGAACAAGGAGGTTTGCTTTAAGGGTGCTAGGGAGTTTCCTCGAGCTCAAGAAGAGACAAAGAAAGACAGCCTGCTTCTTCCTACCTTTGAACAAAATATTTTATTAAATGAGAGAGAAGAGATGAAAGCTCCTAGTACAGAATCTTCACGCATTAATTGATATAATTTCTATATAAATGTACAACTGATATTTGTATAATACATAACTATATATATGGTTGTATATATACACAAACAAATATATATTCACAACAAATGTGTGTATTTAGATCTGACATGACATTCACTTCCTCGTACCTGAAAGCAAGAGTTTCATGACACATTATTCATAGGTTTTGGATTTATAAAAGTCTAGGTTCATGTACAAATTCATCTAAGTAGAATTGATAAGGACTTGGGGAATTAAAATATATTTCATAGTATTGGGGTTCTGATCTGTAAAAAGGGGATCAAACTCCTTGCTTCCAAAAGTCATTTTAAATTTCAATGGGGAAATATTTATTTAGCTATCAGTAGCCTTTCTAGAAAAATGCAGGAAGTTTAAATAAATTGTCCTTTCCCCAGAAGCATTTAAGATATCAAGGGATAGGGCCAGAACTAGATTTTGGAAATCCCTGAATTTTTTAATTCCCTGGGATGAATTGTCATTGTTTTCTCTTGAGCACTTACCTCTCACAGTGAAAGTTTTTAATCAATTATTTCCAGTTAAAAGAGTTGACACTGTTGCTAATTAGACCCTACAATCACTAGAGGTTTACTTGCAACCTGTAAGAAAGAACAGTAATTCATTATGCACAAGTCACTGCTGATCTGTGACAATGTGACAATCACAATTCGATACCCAAATAAAATAACTCTCAGATCCTAAAACAACAATAATGAGAATCCTATTTAAGGGAGAATTTTACCTGCTAAGGGAGAAACATGAGCTGGCCTGCATCCATTATGGACCCCTGTTCTGCTTTTATAAGAAGTATTTCATGGAGGGCTCAGGCCACCACATCCACAGCATCATAGATGTAGTAGCCGGATCCAGACATAGTCGTGTCTAATTTTTCCTTTGGCAGAGACTCCAGGGAGGCATTGAATGGACACTCCAAAAATTTCCACATTCAGTTCCTGCAAATGAGCAGTTGAAAAGTTCAAGCCATCATTTGGTAAAGAAAAAGTCTTCTTGGTATTTAGAGGGGCTAACTGTCCATAGAGAGTGTTTAAAATCCAGATATCTCAAAGTTCTGGTGTGCAAAGGAAAGACTCCCATGGTAGGTATGGAAAAAGTGGTGACGTGGAATAAAAGAAGCATCCCACTGTGGTGTAGTGATCCACACCTTCTGAGTGGTTAAATAATGGTTTCCTGCAATGCTCACATTTATTAATCTACTTGTGTCACCATAAATGATAAACACGTTGGCTGATGAGTCTGTGCTTCTGGCTATGCATGTCCAATCTTTTGAAGTGTACGTCCTCTTGCTCACAGGTATCTTAGTCACAGGCAGGCACCGTTCCTAGTCATCTCTCTTCTAAGTTCCCAGAGGAATTGCTCACCTTTTGTATCAACTGATACTAAGATTCCTACCTAGGTCCAGCCAAAATGTGTCAACAATGAGACCATTCTGAAGACTAGAGATGTGTCCTTGTGAGCTATCTGATAGAGAGAGGAAAACTAGTCCTTACCTTTCAGTACAGGATCAAAATCTCCATAGGTTGTCTGAATCAAAAGAGAAAAAGCGTTCCATGTTGAGTTCTCTGGAAGAAAAATAAACAGAATTTCAACAAAATTCATATGATCAGCTAGCTAAACTTACATTCTTGGTGCTAACACTGTGAGTATGAAGCAATATTATCTGATGGTAGAAGTGATTGAGGGGAAGCTTGGCTTTGAAGCCAGACTGCCTGGGTTCAAATCCTGACTCTACTGTGACTAGCTTAACGCACTTGAGAAGGTTAAATAACCTCTATCCATCTTAGTTTCTATATCTCTAAAAAGTCCTATAATAACGTTACCTATTCATTGTCTTATATTAGGATTAAGTTTGTGACTATTTGTAAAGCATTTGAAGAGTGTAAAGTGGTTTTAAGTACATGTTTACATATAAAATTTTATTAACTATTTGATAAGTAACTAGGGTATGATTATTTCAGAATATCTAGCTTCCACTCCTTTGAGAGAATTTGGGCAACCACTCTTCCAGAAGCTCCTGTGGTCTGCTTTAGACAGTGACGCTAGCCTCTGGCTACTTCATCCCTCTCTCAGATTCACATACCAAAATAATGAATCCACCATTTCAAGAACTATCTGTGGTAGGTTTTTTCCTATTAGGGAGACATGCAAAACCACTTTCTTCTTTTCCACATGAGTGGCCACAGAATTCCACCAAGGAGGAAAACTTCAGTCCCTCCAGATCCATCCCTCCACCACGCTCATACCTGTGGTATTTTGTAGAGCTCCAACAGTGTCCCAATATGGGCAGAGAATGCTGGTGTGGTTCCTGCAGTGACAGCCACATTCTTGTTCTGTGCCTGGCAGGTGTAATTAGGGATCATCTGACCCCATCCCGATAACCACCTCAGGGTGCTCACCAAGGTGCTGACATCACTGTGGAAGGAATTGTAGACATGGAAACCCAGAGACAGGGTGGGGAGCAGCTGGGGGCTCCTGTTGATCTCCTCGATGGCAAAAACAAAGACCAGGACATAACGATAGTTTTTGAAGTTCAACCTGTACCAAGGCCATAGTATTAAAAATAAAGATCAAGTCATGCACTTCAGGCATAACTCATGTGGGAAAAAAAAAGAGTAAAGGGTGGCATTTTGACTTAAGCAACTTGTTCATTCCAGAGCAATGGCTGTCTCTTCATGACTTTGGAATCTGGAGCACACGCACAAGATGTTCCCAAAGCCTTGGAAGATCAAGCCCTACAACTCTGGACTCAAAAGAGATAGATCAATATCCTAAAATGAATTAGTGGAAAGAAGAGGCACAAAGGATGCTTAAGGGGAAAGAATCCATTTGCATGTTTGTTTACAAGTCAAACACTATTTCACACAGTGGCACCAACATGAGGTTGCTCATGGGCATGTGCAGGTATAGTGAGATGAAGCAAAAGTTTATAATCCATTAAAGAAACTAGGTAGGACAGGGAAGTGCATAAGAAAAACTTGAAGGAAGGGCAAGTCGAGGACAGAATGGTATCATCAAAACTTCTGCAATATACCTTTCTAAAACTGCCTGCCTCACAGACTTAGGAAACACATACTACCAGAAGCAGGGAAATTGCACCATAATAAATAAGGAGATAGTCTTAGGGAGAAAATAAAGAGGAAGAAGCAATTTATGACTCTATGTTTTTCTAAAAGAGTAAAAACAATTCAGAGTCCGAGGAGCAGTGTAAACTTGCAGCTTTTCATCTATTTCTTTACAGATTAGAAAACCATCATAAGCAGTGAGCTTTACAGCTTATCTTTGGGTTGATTCCTCTCTTACACATCTAACTTCAGTCCAATGTTAATTTTCAAACAATTTAATTGACAAGGTACAACATGCAATTCCAGAAGATTGCACAGCAGAACATAGGCTTTTGGTGCTCTAACATTAAAATATTATTTTCATTGGTGAATACAGCTTTAAAAACCAAAATGTTGGGATGCTGTAATTCTGAGTCACACAGAAACACTCAGATTGGATTACAAATAAGACTTGTATTCATTTCCTATTGCTACTCTGAGAAACTACCACAGATTTAGAGGCCTAAAATAACACAAAATTTATTATCTTATACTTTGGGAGGAGAGAAATCTAAAATGAGTCTCACTGGCTCAAATAAAGGTGTCAGCAGGAATGCATTCCTTCTGGAGGCTCTAGAGAAGAGTCCATTTCCTTGCATTTTCTAGCTTCTAGAGGCTGCTCACATTCCTAGGTAACAGCCTCATATCACTTCAATCTCTGTTTCCATTGTCATAACTCCTTCTCTGACTCTGACTCTTGACTTATTCTTTCACTTGTAAGGACCCTTGTGATTATATTGGACACATCCAGATAATTCAGGATTATCTCCTCATCTCAAGATCCTTGACTTCTTCACACTTGCAAAGTCTCCTTTCTGTGTGAGGTAACATATTCACAGATTCGAAGGATTAGGAATTGGTCACCTTTGGGGGCACGTTCCACCTACCACAGGACCCAACTACATGCTTTCCAATACTTGAAGCAAAACACAGAAGAGGTTAAAATAGGTAGAAATGATATTCCATTTAAATATGAACCAAAAGAAAGCATGGGTATCCTTGTTAATATCTGATAAAATCCGAGTTCAAAGCAAAAAGCATGTGAAATATCAAAGGAGCTGAACATATGTCATATGTGACATATGTGGTGACCATATGTGGTGAAAGGAAGAGAAGATTGAGTACTAACAGTCATTATATCTATCCCCCAAACTGAAAAAAAGCTATTATTTATAGACCCATGTGCATAAGTACATATATGAACAACCAGATTTGGAGATTTAACATATCCTCTTAGAAATGGTCAAATTAAAGACAAAAAAAATATGCAAAGTTATGGAAGACTTAAGCTTAACAGATATTTACATATAAATGTAAATAAGGCTGGTATATTATGAACCCCAAAGAATATACATACATTTGATCATACACTGGGCCATCAAGTAAGCCTTTGAACATTGAAATTATACACAATGCATTCTCTGACCACAGTATCATTAGGCTAGCAATTAATAAAAAGATCTAGAAAATTCCATTTTATATATATATGTATATATATGTTAAACACTTGATCTTTGATCCAGTACTAGGGATCAAATGTACAACACGACTATAGTTAACACCGCTGTATGATACATATGAATGTTAAGATACTAAATCCTGAGTTCTCATCAAGAGGAAAAAAATATTCTTTTCTTTTTTCGCTTTTTCTGTTTTATTATATTTATATGAGATGATAGATGCTAACTAAATTTATTGTGGTAATCATTTTACCAAATATATAAGTCAAACCATTATGCAGTACACCTTAAATTTATACAGTGATGAGCATCAATAATATCTCAATAAAACTGGAAAAAAAACACATCTTTTTCAGAGAATACACCAAATTATTTTAGACCATAAAGGATACTGAGTAAATGCATTTTGAAGAAAAATAAATATCATCTCAATAAGTAGTTCATTTTTGAATAATCTATACATTGTGATGAGACTTTCTCTTAGTACTAACTTCTAGCCAAGGTATGGTTTGCCCAAAGATTCCCTCCCCTCCCACAATATGGGTCAGGAGCAGGGTGGCTTGTGGATCACTGCAGTAGGATCTTGGTGTTTTTTCCCTACAATTTGCATCCTTTAGGCTTTCAGAAAATAATCACTAATGGAGATTATTCCAAGGCAGGGGAAAATAAAAGATGCTTATTTCTGTCTTCTGTTTGGAAGGAAAATATTCCAGAAGGGAAAAAGAAAGGAAGCCACAAATAATTATTGAAGGAAAAGAAAGGAGCCGATGATTCATAGTTTACGGGAGAATCTCAACACAGTTTTTATATTCAACTTTCATAACTGTCAGAGGGATTCACACACACACAGGAACTTACACGCAAAATGTGACATCTTTGCTTGGACAAGTCACAAAGAAATTTCCATTGCATTTCTGAATCCTGGGTCAACGTATAGAAGGGGGAAAACCCACTGACCACTAAGTTCCCTTCCTTGTAGACACTGGGCCTTATGTAATCAAAGCCGCTCGAATAACTCATCAGGCACATGGAATGTGGAAATTTCCCAAGGAGGGGCAGAAGAAGCAGAAAGAACATCTCAGCTGACTCAACAGTTTGAGGCAAGGCCTCTAGTCAGTGGTGATTGAGGGAGCAGAGATGGAAAGAGACCTGCAGTGTAGCCTTCTGCAGGGAAATTTTACTCCTGTGCATGGTACACGTGTCTAAAAGTGCTCTGCCATTCAACACCATGGAAAGAAGATTTGTTATTAATCAGAACTAGGGCATTTTCAAGAGCAATATATACTGGCTCAGATTTTCCCTCAATGTCACTGTGGTTCAGAGTTGCTTCCGGTACCCTCTTTCTGTCACTCCCCCAGTCCAGGCCTAACTGCTCACTGCTCTCAGTAAGGAGCTCTGGGGTCCTCCCTGCCCTGGGGCTCTGCACCTGGGCATGCTGTGCCCTGGTAAAGACAAAGGTGAAAAATACGTTTGGGCAACATCTTCCACTGAAGGTGCCAGAGATTTCATCAGGGATGGGGGTCAGCAAGGCTCTGGGAACTACCCCATCCTGAGATTGGATTTTTTCTTTTCTAGGCAAACATTCTGTTTCTTGCAATTGACTGAGTGGTGTTGCATCCATCAAAACACAACATCAGAAAGGGCTGGTATTGCAATCGGCAAAAACAGCCCAGCATGATTCCTGTGATACCCAAGGATGAGGTCATTGACCATGCCTTGGGTAAGCCTCAATGGTACTTTACAGCCTATATCGCCAACCTCACCCTTAGGTCTATTTGACCAATGTCTGAAGAACTGGTCTCATGCACAGTTCAGGAAATGGATATCCATTATCCAGTTCATATCAGTTTCCCATGAAATGAAGTCTAAATTCACATATATTTACACCTAACCTCTTCCTTAGACCTATGTCCTGTGCTAGGACTCCAGCACTTAGTTACTACATATTCCAGTACATTCCATTTAAAGTCTGTCTCTCCTAAACCCAAAGTCTCTCTCAACAACTCTTTTGCCATTTCTCTGCTAATCTTCAAGGCAAACATTTGCAAGGGTTGTTAGTATTCAAATATTCCTCTTCCTCAATTCCCATTCTTTTCAACCCACTTCAATCAGGTCTGTCCAAGTACGTCACTCAATCTGTTCTCGTCAAGAACATCGGCAGCTTCTACGAGGCCCAATCCAGTGGTCATTCTTTACTCTTTTTTTACTTCAGCACGCAGCATCATTTGACCCGGCTGACTGCTCTATCCTTAGGACACTACTTTCTCATGAACTCAAGCTAATTTTGTTTTTGAATATAGTATTACATTCAGATTATTTTCTCGAACTTATCTTGTGATAGAGGTGTACTGAAGTCTTCTACTACGGTTATAGAGAAACAGATTCTTATTTGTTATTCTGTCATTTTTTCGTTATATATTTGGGTGTAACGTAAATAAGTACATACAGGATTAGGTCTTTTCTTGTGAATTGTTCCTTTTCATGAAGGGGTCTTATTTTTTCATAGCGAAGTATTTCACTACATTAATAAATGATCAAACATTTCTTCTGATAGACCAGGCACTTTTCTAAACGCCTTATGAATATTAACTTACAGAGTACTAAATATAAACATAAGAAGTGTGCAGTAGTATCATTCCCACTTCAGATGTGAGAAAACTGGCATGTTACTTGCCTGAGCTCTTTGGCTAGAAAATGGTAGAGCCTGAATTTGAGCTCAGACAGTAGACACTCTTAACCACCAGCATATTCCTTGAGTACATTCTATATGCCAAGCACTTTTGGAGACACTGGTGTCTGTAGCAATGAATGAAACTCCACTTTTGCTATTGAAGCACTTAGGTTCTAATAGGGGAAGGACAGACTATAGAAAAATCAAGAAAACATGTTATTATAAGTGTCATGTAGAAAATGTAGAAAGCATTTTAAGACAGTTGAGAGGGATTGAGATCTTGCTAATTTACATAGAATAGAAAGGGATAAACTCTTAGTTAAGGAGCACTTGAACAGATAGCATAACAAGTTGGGACAGTGAGTCATACGAATTTGTGTGACTAAAGCAATATACTCATGCAAAGGTCTGGAAGACAGAGGCTAGTGTGACTGGAGTAGATCAAGTTGGGGACACTGAGGGAGTGGTAGAAGGTGATGTGGTCAGAGACTTGGTCGGTCCTGATGTTGTTGGGTGTTATGGTTCACTATTAGGTCTTTTCCTTATGCTATCAATGAGTTGGCTATCAATATCAGTTGGAGTCTCAGCAGCAAACAGAGGACACACTGAGACTAGGATGATTCAAGTAGAGTTTTCATAAAGGGGCTTCTCGGAGTTGTGGACAGCATGTAAGAACACCACAAAAGGTGGTTGGTACCCAGTGAGATGGTAAGTGCAGGGCTCTACTAACATCCCTAAGTCTGAAGGAGTAAGGATAGTGAAAAATTATCGAATTCTAGAAACAAGAGATGAGGGAAATGCATTCCAGGAGCTGAAAGGAGGTCAGGGGTAGCATCCAGCCCCAGGTTCTCCTGCAAGAAATTGCCAGGACTGACTAGAAATTGCCAGAGTGACTAGATGTCACTCTCTTTCATCCTTCTGATTTCATGTCTAGGCTCCCCATTGACCAAACCCAGCCAAAAGCCATAAGGCAAGAAAGCCCGCTGACGTAGTTCATCTTCACTAATCTTCCTGGGTGAAGCAAGATAGAGAAGGTGGATCTACTGGGGCAAATGGAAGATGTTCTGAACTGTGCAGCCCTTTTTTGCCTGAGAATGTACTCTTGTCAATCACCTGGGTGGAAAGTTCATATCCCTGCCCAGGAATCCCATCAGCTACTGTCCTGTCCTAGATGCAATCCAAGCATTGATACTCCCATGTGTAGTCAAAAATAGTTGCCATTGCAGGTGTTCTTCATGTAAGATGGGTTATGAGGTTCTTGGGAAGAATTGCAAACAATAATTAACCAACAGATCCTGGTTCCCAGAGGTGGACACTTCTACCAGGAGACAAAGTCAGAGTCCCATTGAACTTTACTACTGCTTATGAGGCAAACAGAATGAAAGAAGTCACTATGGCCTCTGGCACAAGTAACTCATCCAGAGGACAAGGGGCTTCTGTTATACAGTGAGGGCAAAGAAGACATTTGGCCTTCAAGTCATCCATTGGGCTGTCTTTTGATATTCTTTCCCCAATAATTAAGTGTAGCAGCTGTATCCTGTGAAGGGTGTGGTGATCAGGTGTTCAGATGACTCAGGGATGAGGAACTGGATCCTCTCTCCAGGTAAGCCACCCAGACCACCAGAAGTGCTTGTCAAGGGTGAGGGGAATCTAAATGGGACAGTAGGAGAAGTGGGATTGTAAGTATCAATTGTAGCATGAATAAAAGGTGCAGTCAAGAGCTGTCTGTAATTTGTCCCACTGATCTTCCTGTTCTAAGTTTCCCCAGTCAAGAAGACCAACCAGAATCCTAGTGCACTGACTGTAAGAAGCAAGTGCATCTGAGTGGCATAAGTGGTGGACCATAATGGAGACAGTGGTATATTTTCTAGGTTCTTATTTCAGGACTAAGTCACTCGCTCTTGTAGCTGCAGAAATTCTTCTAAGGGCTCATACTGCCAACCTCTCTGGGAATTTCCTTGGGCCAAAGGAAAGTGCCACACCTAAGATTGTGACCACTCCCAATAGCGGCCCACTTCCAATCACCAGTTCATGGGGGGAGGGAGGCGGATACAAAGGCCCAATTCCTTTGCCTCAATTTGAGAGACCCCAGAAGGGCCACCTCAGCTCCAGTGCTCCCATTGGGATCAACTGTGGTCTCCGTTTCTAACTTATCACAGTTCAATGTCTTCTGCCTAATCTCAGTTCTCTTCTTTAGAGATGGTTACCTCAAGCAAGTAACAAACTTTTTATGCCAAAGTTTCTTCATCTGTATAATGAGAACAATGAGATTGACTACTTCACAGACTTGTATTAAGGATTCAATCAGCTAATATATGTAAAACATTTATGAGACTCCCAGTATATAGGAAACATTATATGTTTCATCTTTTATTGTGAATTAATTAAAATCCATTACAGGATTATACTGAGCAAAATGAGCCACACACAAAAAAGAGTAAATATTGTATGATTCTATTTGTATGAATTCCAAGAACAGTCAAAAAATAGTCTGTGGTAGGAAAAATAATCAGAACAGTGGTTGCATCTAACCTCAGATTGTGGAGAAGGGGTGAGGCAGGAGCAAGGATTGACTGAGAAGGGACATGGAGGAACTTTATGGGATGAGGAGAACGTTCTATATCTTGAAAGGAGTATAGGTTACATAGGTGTATGCATTTGTCAAAATGCATTCAGTTCTACACCTAAGATCTATGCATTGTGCTATGTGTAACATATGCCTCCATTAAAATCAGATTCATTTTCCTAAGTGAAAGAAGCCAGAGATGAAAAGCCATTTATTGTAGATTCCATTGTACTCCATTTGGGGAAAAGCAAAACTGTCAGGAAGGACAAGAAATCAATGGTTTCTGGGGCAAAGAGTAAGAGAGGGGGATGACTACAAAGGGACAGCACAAAGGAATTTGGGAGTGATGGAATTGTCCTATCAAGACTGTTCATGTGTGTATCATGTTAGATCATGACTGTGTTGATGGATACACAACTCTATGCATTTGCCAAGACCCACAGAACAGTACATCCCAGAGTGGATATTACTGTAGGTTAAAAAAATTAATCCACCAGGTAGTGAAGGGAACATAAAATGGAAAACAAGCTATAACAAATGAATCTAAATGTATTGCAAATGAATAACATAGCCACAATGAAGGCTATGAAAAGGAAACCAAAATTATTTTGGAAACCTATGTTTTACCAGATCCTGTAAGCCTGGATCAAAAGAACTGATCAGAAATCCTGTAGTCTAGTTCATAAAAAATGTTTCTCAGAAGGGTATCGGTTAGCAATTCTGAAACTAATTTATGCATACACTAGACATGAACAACTAAGTAAATATATTGTAGATGATGAGAGCCAGTGTATCACAGTCAAAGAAAAATGTTATAAACAGGGAAAGAGAGAAGGCTGGCTCTTATTCCAATCCAACTGAGGCGTTGGATTGGAATAAGAGCTACCATTATCAATTCATGCTTTTCACGGATGGATGGGTAGATAGATAGATAGATACATAGATAGATAGTAGATAGATAGATAGATACATAGATAGATAGAGAGATAGATAGTTAATGTGTGTATGTAGAGGACAGTATAGATTCATATCTTTTCAAGGCCTGACTGCTCAGAAGGCCTAGAAGAACGACACACCAGTAATAATGAGAATACCTATCAACCACCCAGAAATTGGTTACTAAGATACTATTCTAAAGAAAAAGGAAGGAACCAGGGCTCTCTTGAGGAATACTGGATTCCAGGGCTATGGTAGAGGAAATACAACCTGACCATGAAATATCTCTGAAGGATATTCTAGTGTAAAATAAAGATTCACAAAAGGAAACCCCCAAAATCTGACTAAAAATCCCCCTTCAGGTCCTTGAATAACACCTAACTTGTGCACGTGCAGGGAACGAATCTAGGAGACTTAGAAGAGAAAAGCCACTGAAAACTGAATATTGTGCAGAAATTTCGGAGATCACACATGCCAGGAGTGGGAGGTTGGCTTTTGGATTCATCTGGAGTGGAACGACCTTGATAAAAGAAAAACAAGTCCTAGCTTTCAATTATGACCCTAGAAATGTCACAGCCTGAGAGTCAGTGCCACACATTAAGAGTAAGGATTACATCTTGGGAGTCAGTGTAAAACTGAAATATATATGTCCTTTTAGGGTCTAAAACCTAGCCTTCAGAGGCTCAGGGTGATCCATTCGTACTACAAACCTAATCTTTAGAGGAAGGCAACATGATTAAGACCTTACGAGGTATTGTTCACAAGATCCAGCACACAATAAAAGATTAATAGACATGCAGAGCAGCAGGAAAATGCTCTCAATTATGAATATATAAATCAGTAGAAGCAGACCCAGAGACAATCCAGATACCGGAATTAGCAGACAAGGACTTCAAAATAACTATGAATAAAAGGAAAGAAACCTGGACAATTGTAGAAAATGAAAGACAAACTAGAAATCTTTAGAGCAACCAAAGAAAAAGGACACGTTTCTTTCAAAAGAGCAATAGTAATTCTGGAAACTTTTCAAAAGAAACTTTGGAAGCAGAAGACATGAATGACATCTGACAGATAAGGGTTGAATGGGAGGGGAGAAAAAGCTGCCAATTTAAATTTCTCTGACTTAAGAAAAATATTCTTCAAAAATGCAGACAAATTAAAGATATTTTTCAAATGGGGTTTAAAAAAACAAGCTAGAACAATTAAACAGCAGCAGAACTGAAATTCAAGAAACTCTATAAAGAGAATTTTCAGGGTGAAGGAAAAGAATTCCACACAAAGACACATAATGTTAGGAATGATCATCAGCAGGAAAGAAAATGTATGTAAATATAATGAATATTGACTGAATAAAATAACCCTGTATACTTTTACAACTTTTATGTAAGTTTAAACATTTTCAAAATATAATGCTTTTAAAAACATGTTGAACTGATACCCGAAAAATAGCGATGATGGAAGCACCTCCAAGAAAATCTTCACTCCACCCCGCAAGACTAGAGATTATGGAGCCCCAGCAAATGGTGCTCACAATCTGCCTCCAACAGCAGATGTGACAGAAGCCCTAGAGAGACATCACCAGTTCCTTCCAAAACTAGAGGCAACCAGACCTCAGATAACAACTGTCATCCACAAACACAAATGCTGGGGTCTGAGCATCAAGACCTCCATTCCCCCAGAACTAGAAATTATGGGACTCCAGCAAGCACCCCCTAGTCACTTCCAATTCTAGAAATGACAGCAGTCCCATAAGTAACACCCTTAGCTGCTCCTCAACACTAGACAATGGGAAGGCCCAGCCCAGTGACCCACCCAGTCTATGCCAACAGTACAGACAAGGGCAGACCCGGAAAGTAGACTTCCGATCTCCCCCAACACTAGAAAAAAGGAGCTCTATAAAGACCCCTCCAGAGCCCCCTGACTAAAGACACATGGAATCTCACGCAATTAACCCAATCCTCTCCCTGAATTAGAGACAATGGCCCTCCATGAAGTGACCCCTTCCTGTCACCCCAACACTTGAAAGGTGGGATCCCCGTACAAGCAGTGGTCCTCCAGTCTCCAAGCACCAGATACAACAGGAAACTCAGTCTCATGCCTCCTAGTTATCCCCAAAATAATGAGGGCTCCATCAAATGACGGAAGCTTCAGCAAGTGCTCCCCCATATTCCTGCAAGATTAGAGATGTTGGAAACCCCAAAAACCAACTTACAACCCCCTATACATCAAGAAGAAAGGAGCCCCAACCAATAGCACACCATTTTCACCCAACACAAAGCCCAGCTCGCCTCTTGACTACTTGGACTAGATATGAGTATACCCAGCAATGAGTAACCCAGTCTCCCCCCCAGAAAAGCAATGACCAGAGTCTCACTAGGCAACACGCCAGGTTCTCCAGTGTAAGTGTCAAACAGATCCTCAGAAAACTCCCTCTCTTCCCATTATCAAAAGATAAGAGTCTATAGAAGCATCAGCAAGCAGTACTCAACACAAATGAGAGGAGACCACAATGCAAGTCCCTCAAGTCCCTCCCAACAGGAGACGACTGCCCCTGTGGGGAATCCTCCCTAATCCCAAACACAAGGAACATTCTGAGCCCCAGCTGGCAACTCGTCAGCTTCCTCTTGCTGTGTAGATGTCTCTGTCCCCAACTGTAGTGGATAGATAGAGCCCCGTTCAACCTAAAATCCCCTGCCCTGGGGAATGTTGAGGACCCAGTCTCAGAATAAGGAACACAGCAGTTGTCCTGACAAGCCATCAAACACCCCCAAGCTCCCCTTCTACAGAAGGTGACAGGAGCCCAGGACGCAAACTTCCCCTCAACATTTCCTGCTCCACCAAACCCCTCTTATCTGTTGCACATCCTGCTGACCTTCAGAATAACCTCTACTGCTAAAAGAGTCACTAGGAGCCAAGAAAGGCTGGAGCTGGGGGAGAGGCTGAGAAGGATAGAGAGGGGAGAGGAGTAAGAGTAAAGGGAAAGATGAGACCTTCCATGTTGTCCCAAACACAGCCATGAATTCCAGAGGCCCCAAACAGCTCCAATCAAACCAGGTTCTCAGGGGTGAGCAGGAGCAGAAGAAAAGGAATTCTGGGCTTATGAGGAGAGGCGGCCTGGAGGAAAGGGGGGTGTGTAGGCTAGCAGCCAAGATAGCCACCAATGGTATCTTCCACCTGTGTTTATGCCCTGTGCAGCCCCCTCCTACATTCGATTAGCTGTGAATTGTCATGAACCCAAGTGGTCAATACAGTGCTGCAGAAATGACAGTGTCTGACACCTGAGGCTACATCATAAACCACACTGAAGCTGCCTCCTTGGTCTCTTAGATTGCTCCCTCTCTAGGGGAAGCCATCCACCATGCCATGAGGATGCTCCAGTAGCCCTGTGGAGAGGTCCACGTGGAGAGGAACCAACTTGCCAGCACCAAGTGCTCACCATTCAGTGAGCCACCTGGGAAGATCTTCCAGCCTCAGCCAAATTTTGAACTTTAATGACTATGTATGCTAACAAGTTTAGGAGTGAAGTCTACTGTTGTTTGCAACGTACTTCTAAATGCATTAAACAGAGATGGATTCTTGGGTGATAAATGGATGGAGGTGGCAAAGTAAACATAGTAAATTGTAACTGATGGAATCTAGGTGGTGGACTGTCTTCATTAGGGCTGCCGTAGTAAAGTACCACAGACAGGGTGGCTTAAACAGCAGAAATTTGCTTTCTCATAATTCTGGAGGCTGGAAGTCCAAGATCAAGGTGCCTGCAGGATTGGTTCCCCCTGAGTCCTTTCTCCTTGGCTTCCAGATGACCATCGTCTAGCTGCCTCTTCACATTGTCATCCCTCTGTGCATGCGTGCCCCTGGCGTCTCTTGGTCTGTGTGTCCTAATCTCATCTTATAAGGACACTGGTCAAATTGGATTAGGGTCCACCCTAATGGCCCTATTTTATCTCAGTTACTTTCTTTTAAGTCACAAACTCCAAATAAAGTTACAATAAGAGGTACTAGGGATTTGGGCTTCAACACATGACAGTTGAGGGGACAGAATTCTGTCCATAACGTGACTGTTCACTGCAAAACTCTTTCAAATTATCTCCCTGCCTGAACATTTTTCCTAATAAAGTGGGTGCAGGTGGTGTGCTAAGGCAGGAAAGAAAAACGAATTGTTAACAAAAAAATCATGTTGGAACCCCCAGTTGTTCTGTGGAATAGGGATTATCATAGATTTAAAGGTACAGATTAAAGCTGTGAAAGTCCTATAAAAAACCAAAGGATAAGTATTTTATATATAATCTCAGAGAAGAGATGGTCTTTTAAAACTATAACAAAACAAGAACCGAAATTAACACATTTGATTTCCTTTCAAAAAATCTGCATGGCAGCAACAACTAGAGGCAAAGACAAAAAAAGGAAAAGAGGAGGATGTTGGCAACTCATCACAAAAAGCTAATTTTTTAACATTAAGGAACTCCTACCAACCAAAAAAGACCAAGAATCCGTTGGAGAAATGGACAAATGGCGAAGAACAGTTCACAGAAAATACAGAATGCTCTCAGTATAAGAGATGATTCTCAACTTCGCCCACCAAAGGAAAAATAAGTAAAACACCAAGATTCTTGTTTTTATTTATCAGATTAGGAACACTTACTGTTTGTTTAATATGTTGATCTATTAGGATGTAGAGAAAGTGACACTCCGACAGCACAGTGAAGAGGGGGTGAACTTGAACAACCAGCGAAGCCCGGGACTTGGCGGGGAGAGACGGAAAGAGCCGAACTGTGGCAGTGGAATCGGAGAAAGCCGAAACCAGACGGAGAGAGACGAACCCGAACCACTGAGCCGAGGAGCGGCGGGGACAGGCGGAGGGAGCCGAAACCAGGCGGAGAGAGACGAAGATAAACGGAAAGAGCCGAAGATGTGAAGACACAGCGGAGGCCAGGCGGAAGGGCCCGACGCCTGGTTAGAGGAGCCGAGCCCAGCCGAAAAGCGGCGAGAGGCAGCGGAGAGAGCCGAGCCCCGGGGCCGCGGGGAAGGGCTGACAGGTCGTGGGCGGTGAAGAGAGAACAGGCGGTTGGCGCCTCAGAAGGAAGCGGAGGCGAGGCCGGCGACGATGAAGGGGACCGCGCTGCATGGGGACCTGGATGTAAAGTCCGGAGCCTTCCACGCGCACGAGCCGCCCCGAGCGCCCCCACGGAGGGTCGTGGACGCGGTCCCCGCTGCCCTCCTCCCGGCTCCTCCGGCCCCGCCGCTGCCCACGGCGCGGGGCGCTCTGGCCGGACAGCGGCGTGTCCTCCGCCCACGACGAGGACGCGCGTGTCCCCGCGGCTGCATCCGCCGGACGTGATGGCCGCGTGGAGTCTGGCGCCGGTGTCCGCGCGGGGACTGACCCCGGGGGTGCAGCCTCTGACCCGCGCTGAGCCCGCGGACCCAGCCCGTGGGGAAGCCGCTGGGGGGCAGTGACCACGCCGGCTGACCGGGGGTCTGGGAAGAGGCCCCCATCCTAGACGGAGGCTGGAATGCGAACTGTGGGCCCCTCCTGACCGTCTCCCCACTTCCAACACCAGCGCCAGGCTCTCATTCAGGGCTCTTGATTGTGTGAAACAGGATTGTTAGAGGGATCGCTCACGGAGCCTCTGGGAGGACGGAACCGGCTGGAGCCCCGCTGAGGCCGCTTCTATTAGCTGCTGTCCAAATCCATCGTCATCAGAGCGTAGGTCCCTCTCCTGGGTCAGAGTCTGCGTGGGTGCGTCTGATCCACAGAACTGTGCCCTGGCTACAGTGGGGAGGCGGGAAATGGACGTGTCTGGCATTTTCTGCTGTTAAATCTGGAAGCTGGTGTTATCTCCCTCCAGGATCATAAAGTGAGGGAAGCCCTCAAACATAGGATAGGGGTTCAGTGGCTGAGAAACCAAGAAGGATGACAAATTCTACTAGGAGGCCCTACTTTAAGTTTTTTAAGAGGAACCACTGGAGACCACTTATGTCAGCAACCTGGGGAATTTCCGCTCTAATTATTTATGTTAAAGTTGCAGCAGCCAAAAAGCATGTGTTGGACTTGGCGGTCTTCAGCGAGGTGGCCACTACCTGTCCCAACCTCTGCCTTTTAGGGCCCTTGTTATGGGCTCCACCAGTGTTTACATTGACAAGACCTGGTGCCTAAGCAGAGCTGAGCTGACTGGATGGCAGTGAATACGAAGGGTGATGGGAGACATTGATGTTGGGCCACTGAAGGTGAGAGTGGGACCAGCAAAAGCTGGACCAGAGCAACCCAAATATCCATCATCTGATGAATGTATAAACACAATGTGATCCGTGTTTCTGTACATTGTATGTTCTTCAGCCATAAAGATATGAAGGACACGTGCTAGACCATGGATGCACCTTGAAGACCTGCGAAGTGAAAGCATCTAGTCAAAGAAGACCACTTATTATGTGATTCGATTTACATGGAATGTCAAATACAGGCAAGTAAATTCGTGGTTGTTTAAGGTTGGAGGTGGGAGAAGTGCAGAGGTAATACTCAATTATTTCTATTTGGTTCTTTTTACTATTTCTATCTCTTTATTGATATTCTGTCTGAATTGAGACATCATTCTCTTTATTTTCCTTGGTCCTTTATCCCTACTTTCCATTAGCCCTTTGAGCATATATAAGAGAGTTGTTTTAAAGTCCTTGTCTCATGAGTCTGATGCCTGGGCTTCCTCAGGAAAAACTTCTGTCAGTTTCCTTCTATTCCATATGAACCAGCTATACTTTCCTGTAGCTTCATATAATTTGTAATTTTGTAGTGGTAACTGGGCTTTTTCTGTATTACAATGTTGTTGTTGTGAGAATCAGATTCTCCTCGCTCTCCAGGTTTTGCTGTTGTGGCTTTTTATGAGCTGCAGTCATCCTTTTGTTTAGTGACTCTTCAAACTATTTTTACAAAGACTATGTTTTTTGATGTGTGTGGTCACTGAAATCTCTTTTCAGTTATCTTAACAATCAGCAAGTGAACTGACAGAGATGTCTTTAAATGCAAGTATCCAAAAGAACACATTTTAAAAAAAGAAAAAATTAAAATTTCTCCAGTGTTTGCAGCTGGTCCCCTGTAGCTCTACCTTAGACTTCACCCCCTACCTGCATGGAGCCCACAAATCTGCCAGAGGTGCAACCCCAGGTCTTCTCAGGTCTTGTCTGAGCACCCATCCAATCCTGGGCGTGCACATTGCACTCCAGCTTCCCTGGTAGATGCAGTGGCCCTTCTAACCTTTCATTCCCCAAAAAACTTCCTCCTCAGATGCCTCCTTTCCAGATTTTTATGTCTGTCTCCTCCCCCAGCCATTGGCCCAGGCATCTACCAGTAGCATAGATCTTTAAGTCTTTCATCAGACAATGACAACACTTGGAAAGTCCCTCCACCCTGAGGGGGAGAAATACCTGTCAACTTCTGTGCTGGTCCCTCAGGGACCCAAAAGACAGATCACTACCACCCAGTCACAGAATCACCCTATTTGAAGAAGCAGGTTAGTATTTGTCTCCTGGCATGAGGGAGCCGTGCAAGGATTCTGGCTCCCATCTTCACATCCTCCGCGGTACCAGAGAATGTCAGCGGGTAGGCATTAACCAAAAACACCACAGTGCTTTCTTACCCAAATTCAGCCCCATTTTCCTTCATTAATCACTCCTCTGGATGCTGTAAGTTTTTTATTATATTTCCGATTTCTGAAACACTTGATTCTGTCAAGTTTTGTTCAACTGAATGGTTGCTTCAGTGGAGAGACTGGTTCTGTGAGTACGTTAATTTGCTGATTTTCTTAACGGAACTAGGGAAATGTTTTGATATGTCACTTTGTCCTTTTTCTCAATCTTGTTTATTTTGTTTGGTGGTTGGTTCTCAAAAATTCTTCTTTCATTTTGTAAACTTTCTCTTGCATATGATTTAAGAATCACCATCACGATTTCAAATAATTATGATTTTTAAGTTTATTACATTGAATCAAGTACTTTTGAGGAAAACAACTCCAATATTGTTGGTGAAAACAACTCCTTTAATATTGTTAATGTTCAGATCTGCCTGAGCCAGCTCCCAACCTCAACTTGAGGGTAGGTGATGTAGTCGGTTGAATAACGTCTCCCAAAGATTCAAGTTCACCCAGAACCTTAGAATGTGACCTTATTTGGAAACAGGGTCTTTGCAGATGTGATTAAATATCCGCAGATGAACTCATCCTGGATTTAGGGGGGGCCCTCAATTCAACGACTGGTGTCTTTAATAATAAGAAGAGAGGACACAGAGACATGGAGGGAAGAAGATTACGTGAAAAACGTAGGCAGAGATTGGAGATCTGCTGCCACCAGACAGGGAAGCAGGAACCCCCAGGAGCTGGAAGAGGTGAGGGAGGGTTCTCTGCTGCTGATAAACTGTGAAGCAATTGTAGGGCTCCCCTTTGTTCTCACTCAAACCATCAAAACCTAATGGTCCCTTGTCTTAAAAATTCTGATTGTCACATGGCTCATATGGCTGTCCTGAAGATCATGGACCACGCCCGATGCCATCATTTAAATTTCTCAGGTCTGCAATTATCACATGTGAACACCTTCATTTTTCAATGTAACTCACTGAAATCATGGTCTACATCTACGAATTCGTCAGGAATAATTTAAAGATATTGGAGCAAAAACCCAACTGACGTTAACCTAAAACAATTTAACAGGATGTACGAGGGAAGAAAAGATGCAATGAGGGAAGAAATCAGCTCATGTTAATGAGACTTGAGGAGTAGATTGTGACCAAGCACAGAGATGCAGCATACAAATGAGGGGGCAGGTCTTGTCCTGACCATCCCCCTCACCCACTCTTACTCTGTTCTCCTCCCAGGTGGACTCAGACCCTGTCAGCGACTCCTACGCTGTGACCTCACTCAGCTCCACTCCCCATAACTCCAGGTCTGGCAAGTAAGAACCCCGTGTATACCCGGATCCTCTTCCTGTTCCATAAAGGGTCCTGTGCCTGGATCCTGTAGGGTCAGAGAGGGCCATTTGACACTCCCTGTCCTAGGACATCGGGGGTTTTGAATATGCAGAGTAGCTCACACTGAGGAATTAGAACACCCTAGTCCTAGAGAGGAGTCAGCCCCACACCAAGCTGTGGGCTCTGGGAGGGAGACATCACTGTGTTAAATCCAGAGGCCATTGTCAGGAGGCACAAGGCACAGCTGTCCACCTCCACTCCCTCTCTGCCCTTCTGTTTCTCAGTCACTCTTTGACCCTCTGAAATAGGCTTCCTTCCCCATGACTGCTAAGACTGCTCTATCAAAGGTCTTCAAGAAAGTCCAGAAAATTCCAGATCCTTCCAAAACCACATCAGTCCTTTCCCCTCCTGACCCAGTAAGAGTCCTACCATCTGACTACTGTAACTTGACCCTTTTTTCCACCAAATATTGTTCATCACATATTTGTTGAATAATTACGATGTGCCCGACTCTGTGGGCAGATGGACAAGCTTCGTTGACTCAGGACCTAGTGTCAAGGCGAAGGCAGCAAGCCTGCTGCCAAGATTCTCTCAGCGCTGAATGCTCCCACACAGCATTGTCCTTGTTAGGAATCTAAGGTGAACTCTATTTTAAAAAATCACCGAGGTAATTTTAGGTAACAGATAAGGCTGTAACAGGTAGTCTAAGGACTACTTAAATTATATAAAAATGTCTTATATTTGAGTTAGTATTTGGAAATAAAAGGATAGAACTTATGTTAGAATGAGATATAAAATCAAGCTTAGTAATGTAAGACTTTTATGGAATCAAATTAATTTAATGTTAAAAAATAAGCTCTTTACAGTAGGTATCCTCTTTTCCTGAGTACAAGTATTCTAAACAAATATAACTAAAAACACTAAATGATCCCTT
This sequence comes from Diceros bicornis minor, assembly GCF_020826845.1. NCBI lineage: Eukaryota > Metazoa > Chordata > Mammalia > Perissodactyla > Rhinocerotidae > Diceros > Diceros bicornis. The sequence goes on along the minus strand of NW_026691844.1, from coordinate 1,045,638 downwards.
AGGCCAAATTACCTTTAATATAGAAGTGAATAAAAATCATGGTAAGCAGAAATTGCAGTAAACCAGGACAAGTAAAGATCTTCTTTCCTGTCACATGAAACACGATCTCTCACCCACACAACAGTCTACTCTTCACATTTATGTCTCTCAAAAGAGTTTAATGAAGTACAATTATAAAATGACAAAGCATCACAGTCCAGAGCAAGAAGTGGGGTTGACATTAAATGAGGCGAGTGAAACTGGGGGCTGTTCATGGGGAACCACTTCCCCAGGGCCACACTTCTTGGCTTCTTCCACATGACCTTCTCCTATTTTCCATCAGGTCTCAGAACATCATTCTTGGCTCCTTGCTCTCTCTGCCTCCCTGGCAAACCTGTCTGCCCTCAGGGCCTCAGCCAGTCTCTCCCTTGCTTTTTTCACTTTCTGACTCTGTCTGCGGATGTCTCCATAAGTTACGGGCTGTCTGTAGAGTGGGTGGGAGAGACCGAGACCCACTCCTGGTATCGTCTCTGCCCAGTCTGAAGACTGTGTGGCCGTTGGCTTGAGGCTGGGGTCTAGAGACCCAGCACCAACACAGCCCAGGGATTCACCTGGACCACCTGGTGCAATTATATTTAAGGTATTTGTGATATCAAAAGTACTTAAAAGTTCTCCTTCACTGCTGCAGGCCTGGAGTCCCTGCAGTCTCCTGTATGCACAGATTTGCTGGGGCTTCTGCAAGGTCTGCTCCCGTTGACTGTACCTGACCTCATTGCCAGGGTGGGAAGTCATCCTTGTAACTGGCCTCTTGAAAATGCAGCTGGTGAGTCTTATAGGAAGTGCAGACCTTTCCCGATGTCTCCGCTTGGTCTTGGCTAAATGAACCTGTCTTTTCTTCTCTGCTGTCTGGGGAATCATATTTCTTTTGAGCTTTCCCTTTGAAAACAAAATGAAATGTGAAATTTGAATAAAATGTGGGATGCAGACTGCCAGTCATGAATTTTCTCACCTCATTTGGGTCTTCCACCCTCCTGTATCCTGGAGAAATATCTCTCAAACTGCCCTGTGCATCACAATCATCTGGAGGGTTGTTAAAACACAGATTGCTGGACCTCAACCCAAGTAGGCCTGCGGAGGGCCAAGAATTTGCACTTCTAAGTGTTCCCGCATGATGCTGATGCTGCCGGCACAGGCACCACACACTGAGATGTAGATTCTGGGACGCCAAACTGATGAGTCACGGACAGAAAGGACTATTTTTAGATGATTGTGTGCCCAGAGCATAGTAATTTAGTTCCTCATCTCTAATGAAATCGTGTTTCTCTCAACAATTTCATGCTCACTTCACTTGCACACCCATGTCCCATCTTCACTCAAATATTCTCCTGTACATACGTAAATAACTCACACACCCCATATTCCCATCACATAGTTCTATCCACTGTAAATAACCATTTTTCCTCCCCTGACTCTTCCTCTCTCCTCCTACTCCTCCCTGTTAATCTGGTCTCCACCATCGGACTTAACACAATTGATGCTTCTTAGAAGTCAATCCTGCTCTCACATTTGTTACACATCCACACCCTCTTCTAGGCCAGCCCATCAATTTCCCTGGCTTCACATACCATTAATGAACTCGAAATGCCCATAGAATCAGACAGATCTGGCTTGAACCCTGAGACCCAAATACCCATCTGCCCACTCACCACATCAGTGATAACTCGATGACCAGCTTGCAATGAGCAGGTACCAAGTTGATCCAACCAGTTCTCCAAATAATCACCCATATCTCAGGGTCCCCTAATCTCACTTGTTGGTGTTAATATCCTGTCTACACCTGAGTGTCATTCTGGACACCCTGCCACCCAACACTCGTACATCAATGAACCATCCATCCACCCTCCTAAATCCAGCTAAATATTCTCCGCTTTTGAATAATTCCTGAGCACCTTTCAGATTCCTACAAAATACATTTCCACAGAGTGACCTTTCCTGATCCAGCCATCAAAATTAATGTCACATTTTCTCTGTGTTAATTTTTAAAATTTTTAATTGTATGTGTATTATCATCTATTTCTCTCATAGTGTTTTTCTCACTAAATTGGATACTCCATGAACTGAAGACTAATGTGGACTGTAATGTGTTACACTGCCGTATTCACTCATTGCTTTGCCCTTGAAAGGTGCTCAATATATTTATCGAAAGAAATTATTCAAACTCCAAAAGATACTTTCTAAAGTTTTCAAATAAATTCCCTCAACTACAATTATACAAGCATATAATCTCTTTTGTGATATACTGCAATAAATTATCACTACGATTGCAAATCCTTTCTCTCTGTAATCCATTATAAAACTCTAGTCACAATAATCTATTTGAAATGTAAACCTAATCAGTACACCTTTCCTTTACAATCACTCATTTCTGTCTTCAGATACTTTTTAAAAGTGAAGTCATAAATCTCACTTCATTCCTATTGTCCTGCCATAATTATTAATACCATCCCTTTCACTATCCAACATGTCCCAGTTTGGAGGAAAAATTATTTGATCCTCCCATTTATAGAGCACCTATTATAAGCCAAGTTATGTACTAAAACCCATGATCCAGAATTTAACTTAAAAACATGACTGCCTCTGTTTATTTTAATCTTGGTGAGAGGAATGAGTTAATAAAGAGACTAATGAATGTCTAATACAGTGTTAGGTATAATTAGATCCTGTGATAAACAGGAAGGGCTACGCAGAGATAGAGAGACAGGGAGAGATGGAGGAAGAACGGTAAGGAGGGATAAAGGGGAAGGAAATTATCTACAATTATTTTATTTATTTTTTTGTGAGGAAGATCAGCCCTGAGCTAAGATCTATGCCAATCCTTCTCTCTCTCTCTCTTTTTTTTTTTTTTTGCTGAGGAGGACTAGCCCTGTGCCATCATCTGTGCCCATCTTCCTCAACTTTATATGGGACGCCGCCACAGCATGGCCTGGCAAGTGGGGCCTTGGTGCGCGCCCGGGATCCAAACCCAGACCACCAGCAGCAGAGTGCTCGAACTTAACCCCTACACCACGGGCCCGGCCCACCTACAATTATTGATGATGAAGAGTTTAGGGAAGGACTAACTGATGAGGTGATATTTGAGCACAGAACTGAATATTTTTTAAAAAAGACCAATCACATTGTGGGTAAAAATTTTTCCAGAGAAGGGAACAATGTAAACAGTGCAGAGCCGAATACTACTTCCACTTCCCAGTGATGTTGTTGGGTAAAAACAAAACAAAACAAAGGTCTGGCCTATTATCCCAAGAAAGCTCTCTATACAAATAAGTGCAATACCTTGAACATTACTTAACAAACATTGACACCTGGGAAACAACTTTCAATAAGGTATCTTCTTGTTTTAACAGCTACTGCCTGCTCACTTAAAGAGGTTTCACAGAAGGACCAAGTGTACAAATGGACACTCTTGCTGTCCGTATGGATTCCACACTCACCAGAACAGGCTGGCTTGGAAAATAGGCCGATGCAGGTTCCTCCATGGCTGCAGAGTTGTCCTGCTGACCCCACTCCTGATGTGCAGACAGCCCGTGGATTGCTGGAAAATGAGTGACTTCTGCCTCTGATTCCCCTTTTATGGAGGGAGGGAGTGGATAATCCAATCAGTGGATAATCCAGAGGAGACTTCCTGTCTCTTATCAATGGGATTTGAGCGATTCCTAAAGCTTTATACATAAACAGAGAAATGTGGGGTTATTGACACTGTCAGATACTGTTGGTAGATGAAAAAATTTAATACAGTTGTGTGGGGAGGTGGTATTTGCAGTTTCTATCAACATTTTAATATTTCCTTTGTCTTCCACTATTGATATTTTCTGTAAAAATAGGAATGAAAGTTTATATGTACAAAAATGTCCATACAACATATGTTTTAATAGGAAAAAATAGAGAATGTGTAAACATTTATCAATAAAAGAATGTCCAAAATATTTATTAATAAGTCTCTAGAATAGATCACACAGCCATTAAAAATAAATTAGTACTTTGTGCATTTACATCTCAGGTAATTACCAGTAAACTTGTAATTATTTCAACCATCTTACTCTTTCCCTTCCCTTTGACCTGAATAATTAACGTTCCTTTACTCTCTTTACTTCACTGATGTTGACTTAACTCTTTTATTATTCCGTTATTTTGTCTATAAACTTATTAGTTGAAATCATATAGAAATCTTTGTTTAATTGCACTAATGGCTAAATCCTGAATCCTTAATACAGTCTAATGAGAATAATTACTTTTACCACCTCCCTCAAATGCTACTAACTTAAACACTTTCAATTCTATTTTTAACCTTCCTGACATTTGTATTACTGTTCTCATGCATTTTATTCTACATATATTTTAATCTCCACGAGAGATTTCTAGAATTACTTCACAAAATAAAATTCATTTATATTTATCTATAAATTATCCTTTCCTTTCCTCTTCAGTCCTTCCTCCGTTCCTGGTTTTCTACCTGAGATTATATTCCTTTGGGTGTGATAACTCACTCCAGTATTTTGTCTAATTCAAGGCTGCTGACAATCAAAAGTTTCACTTTAAGTTTTTCTAGGACATCTTTATTTGGGGCACTGTTGCTGCTGGGTGTAGAATTTTGGTTTGACATGAGATTTCGTTTAGCATTTAAAAAATACTGCTCTGTTGATGTCTATCTTATTTTATTTATGGTTAGAAATCACCAGTTGGCCTTTTTCTTGCTTATTTGGCATCTATAGTCCCTAAAATCCTTTACGTTAACTTTGGTTTTTAGACCATAGTTCAGTTCATTAATATTTCCTGTGTAGTCACTCTGCTTAGGGAATGTTGAATTAATTGAATCTGTAGATTGATGTCTTTCATCAACTTGGAACATGCTTGTGTATTTTCACTTCTGATATCAATTCCTCTCCACATTCTCACTACTCCCCTTTTAATCACATCCCATGTGTATTCTAATTCTACCCTGAATTTTCCAATGTCATTGACCCTGTGGTTTTCTTGGAAGATTTGCTCTTGAACAGTCTGCTGTTTTAATAAACCAGCCTTTTGCTGGAATCAAATCCTTCTTAATTACTTAATTTTTTAATTTCATTTCTAACATAAACACAATATACAGCTTTAATTTTTTAAAAAAGAGATAGCGGAGCAGTTTGACAATAAGGAGAAAATGATTTCCTTTTGATACAATAAAGCTAAAATAGGTAGGAGAAAATTATAAATTGGATCATATTAAGTTATATGAGGAGCCAGTATTCATTGAAATTCAACAGTAAGACAGAGGGAGCATAAAACCTGAGTATCTTGTTCTTTGTACTGATGTGGACTACCTTTTGAAATGATAATATTTAGATTTCTTGGGTTAAATAAAAATTTTATAAAATCCAGTTTCATCTGTTTGTATTTACTTTCTTTAACATGTGTTCTGGAAAATTGAAATGACATAGGTCACATTGTGATATCTCTGTTGGTCTTGGTTGGATAAAGCCATGATGTGATGGTTAATTTTAGGTGTCAGCTTGACTGGCTGCAGGGGTGCCCAGCTGGACTGTGAAACATTATTTCTGGGTGTGTCTGTGAGGATGTTTCTGGAAGAGATTAGCATTTGATTCCATGGTCTACATAAACAAACCCACCCTCACTAGTGTGGGTGGGCATCATCTAATCTGTTGAGGGCTCAATAGAACAAAAAGCAAAGAAAGGCTGAGTCCACTGTCTCTTCCTGACCTGGGATATCCATTTTTTCCTGTACTTGGACATCAAAGGTCTTCGCTGTCAGGCCTTCAGACTTTGACTGAATTATATCACTGGTTTTTCCTGTTCTCCAGCTTGCAGATGGCAGATTGTGGGACTTCTCAACTCCATAACCTTGTGAGCCAATTACTACAATAAATCTCCACTTCTATATATTTATATATATTCTATGGTTCTATTTCTCTAGAGAATCCTGACTAATACACATGGATAACAAAGTGCATATTAAGTGCACATGGAGGACATTTCCCAAGGCATAGGAGGCTCCTCCAACCCCGCAGGAGGAAGCAACTCTTCCCATCCAGGCAACACACATGAGCGCTCACACACACACACACAAACACAAGTAATTTGAAAATGTGCTCAAGCTCAAACTTTCACTCTCTGCCTTATTGTTCATCACAGCAGTGATTTCTACATGGCATGTTATACATCCTTTGCCATTTATTATCTCTTTCCTCCCACTAAGACTAAATCAAACAGGGGCAGTCTGTCTGTTTAGTTATTTTGTAGATCACAGGTTTTATACCAGAGCTTTGCATGTAGTAAGTGCTCTAAAAATAGAATGACCAAATAGTTTTCCCTCCAAACTGAAACATATCAGGGAATGAAAAGGGTAGTATTAATAATTATGATAAGACAACAGGAGAAATATGTGCTGAAGACAGAAATGGGGGATTTAAAAGTTAAGATGAACTGATCACTTTTGCATTTTAAACAGATCACTGTGACTAGAATCTCATGATTTTATTACGAGGAGAAAGGATTTGGAATCTTAAACTATTCTTGCTAATTTACTGCAGTGTACCACTCTAAAGGTGGTGTCTTTGCATAAGAGTAGTTAAGTGGATGGATTTAAAATATTTCAGGAAGTGAATTTTTAATGTTTCAATTTTATATGTATATAAATATAAAATATATATTGTACACATAATATATGTGAGCCCTTTATGTGTGCAAAGCCATATGTGAACACTGTTGCGGGAAAATTTGGAAAATCCATATTGGTCTTGTCTTCATGGAGTATCCAGTTTAGTGAGAAAGAACTAAATCTTGAAAGAAATAGATAATAATGCACATATAACTAAAATAGAAAAAAAAATCAACAAAGAGGAAAAATGGAGTTTTATAAATTGGCTTACTAGAGTAGGAGAGTTCACTGTGTGGAAATGATATTTTGTATGAGATCTGAAAGGTGATTAGAAATAATTCAAAAGTGGAAAACCTGTAGGTAGATTCAGGAGGGTGGATGGGTGGTTTATTGATATCTGAGTGTGGGGTGCCAGGGTGTCCAGAGTGACACCCAGGGCTAGACGCATTATTAGCACAAACAAGTGAGTTTGGGAACCCTGAGAGAGAAGCAAATTATTTTGGGGAAGTGGTTTGCTCAACTTGGGACCTGGTCATTGTGAGTTGAGTCATCACTGATGCCATGAGTGTGCAGGTAGATAAATGGGTCTGGGGGTCAGAGTTAGGTCTCTGCTGATTCTTGGGACATATTTGGCTCATTAGTGGTATTTGAAGCAAGGGAAATGTATGGTGTTGCCCCAGGAGGGTGCAGATGGGCAACAGGTGTCTGAGCAGGGCTGACTTCCGGGAAGGATCAGTCATTGTGGGGTGGTCATAAAGAGAAGCCAGAAAGTGGCTCAGGAAGTTCAGACAGGCAAGAGCAGGACAGTGTAAGGTGGTGGATCCCAAGGACAAATAGGCTTTTAAAATGACGTTGAAGTCCACAAGGTCACATGCTACTGCAGAGCATGTCAGACAAATCATGAAAAGTCCCCAGTGGATTGGTAAGAGACATGGCTTGTGAGGTTAGCGAGAGAAAAATCCACAGAATGGGGATGGGCTTGAGTGTGCACTGTGCAAACAGAGGCATTTGGATATATGTGAACTTTTCACAGCGGATCCCTGGCAGGAGGACAAGAGGAGGGGCATGGGGGGTGAGGACTGTTAGGAATGCTGGATGAGGGATTGGTTTGTAGATGGTAGAGATTTGTGCATATTTGAAATGTGAGGGATGATTGCAGTAGGGAAGTGATGGAAAGTGCAACAAATGTGGAGGGCATAATGTCATTGAAATTGAAGAATGAGATAAAAATCAGAGTGGTTTCCGCAAGAAAGAAATTTCTTTGGATATAGCAACAGAAAAGGTGTGATAAATCAATTCCTTATGAGGAATATTTGTAGATCTGATGACTAGAGAGTCAAATAGTTCTTGTTTGATGGTTAACAATTTATCTGTGAAAAATGGAGGAGGTCGGAATAGAGATTTATGGAACTCAAGAAATGGAAAGAAATGAGCAGAGCGTTAGGGAGCATTAGAGAAATGCATATAGGTCCATTGGTTGCTGTGATTCTCTGTTGGGATCCACAGGCTCCTGGTGCATTCTCTCTTCAGTGCAAGTGTCAACATGGCATGGCAGGTATTTGAAATCATCTGAAGTGGGAGGCTTGCAAGGCAGATATAATGGCAATAAGGAATCTGCGAGTATGGTCAGTGGGTGATTGAAATGATGGACTGTGGAATGCAGGATTAATAGAGAGGAGTAGGAGAAGAGAAGCAAGAGGGTTGTGAAGATCTGCTTACTGGAGTAATATACTTTCTCGAAGAATGGTTACTTACAGGGGAGTTCTTTGTGCCAAAAGTGGAAATGTGGAAATTTGTGGTGGGAATATGGTGTTTCTGAGTTACTGATTTGGGAGCAGGAGAATTTTGGGTGAAGATAGGATCAGGGTGTGGAAGTGAATGACTAAGGATGGAATAGTGAATAATTTCATTAGAGATGAGGCCGTAAAGGAGCTGTGGAGTCCTTGGAACTCTGTGTCCCAATAACAGTGGGCTGTGGGGCACCAGCATGTGTGTATTTGACCATGACAGAGAGAGGAGGAGAGGAACGTCCTGAAGCAAGATGGCGGAGGGAAGTTGGTCTGGATTTGACACTGGATAATGACCTTGAGCCTTCTGTCCTTGTCTCACATCAGTTGATGGTGTCACTGAAGCCTGTTCTCCACGTGTGGTCCCTGTACCAGCAACATCAACATCACCTCTTAGAAATGAAAATTCTCCATTTCTTCCCCAGACCTACTTGGGTTGAGGTCCAGCACTCTGAGTTTTAAAAACCCTCCAATGATTGTGATGCACAGTGCGATTTGAGACACTTGTGTCCAGGGAGAGAAGGAGGGTGGAATATCCACGTGAGCTGAGAATGTTTTCCGTGGATGGTAGTCTTCATCATCCATTTTGTTCAAATTTCACATTTTATTTTGTTCTGAAATTGAAAGCTCAAAAAATATGCCCAGGCTTCATAGTGGAAACAGTAAGACCATGAAACTAAACCCAATCAGAAAACTGAAGTTCTACATACCCTGAATCCTAAGTAGCTGCATATTCCAGAGGCCAGTTACTGGACTAACTTTCCATCCTGGCGGTGAGGTCAGATGCAGTCAGTGGGAGGAGACCTTGGAGAAGCCCCAGCAAGTCTGTGGATACAGTAGACTGCAGGGACTCCAGGCCTGCAGCAGTGAAGGAGAACTCTTAAGTTCTTTGGAGTCGCAAATACCTTTGAAACAGTCGCACAGGCTGGTCCATGTGAATCTCTGGACCGTGCCGGGGCCGAGGGATCTGCACACCAGCCCTGAGCCCACCTGGGTCACTGTCCATATTGGGCAGAGATGAGTCCAGGAATGGGTCTGGGCCACTCACAGCCCCTCTGCAGGCAACGGGCATCTTCTAGAGATATCAGGAGACAGACACAGAAAGTGAAGAAAAGCATGGGAGAGACTGACTGTGGCCTCGAGGACAGACGAGATTGCCGGGGAGCCAGAGAGAGCAAGGAGCCAAGAAAGGCATCCTGAAAACACAGTGAGGAAGGCAACATCGGTGCTGAAGAAAAGGAGAGTGGTGCCGTTGAGAAATTCCCCATGAGACAGGCTTGACTCTCACAGCATCTCTTTGTAACATCCATCGTGATCTTGACGTTTCATGTTAAACCTCAAATTTTATTTACTATGAGTTTTCTCCTTTTTATATTAAAATTGATAGCATAATTGTAGCTGAGGAATTAGTGTTTTGAACTTAGATTTGTTTTTTCTAGAACTGACACTCAATGAAGAGATGATACCTACTTGAATGAGATTTGTCTTTTAATGTATATTAAACCCGATGCCATAAATGTTTATTATGATTTTGCATCTAATTTGGTTTTTTTTTGTTTTGTTTTTTTGCTGAGAAAGATTCACCGTGAGCTAACATCTGTTGCCAATCTTCCTCTACTTTGTGTGTGGGTCACCGTCACGGCATGGCTGCTAATGAGTACTGTAGGTCCGTGCCAGGTAACTGAACCTGGGCCACCAAAGCAGAACATGCCAAACTAACCACTCGGCCAGGGGCCATCACTATGAATTTGCATCTAATTATAACATAAAATGCATCAATCTTTCTCTTCACTGTCACATGGTAATTCAGACATAGGTGATTTCTATATCATGTATTAAGTATCTCTTATCTGTTACCTGGCAAACTTGTGTAGCTTTGATTTTGGAATCTCCAGAATGAGCATACCCCCTGGGGGCATTATTTTCCCCGTAGAGAAGCTTGCAGCAGGCTCCTTGCCTTCCTTCCCACACTAGATCCAGAGTCGTGGAAATGGGTTCGCCTTGCACACAGCACAGAGCACAAAGGAATTACTCCACAAACATGTGATAAGTGAATAATTGGTGGCATCATCAGGTCATTCACAGAAGCCAGACTGAGAGAGAGCTTCCTTAGGTCAGGAAGGAGAAGCATTCCTTTATATTTGTGAGGTTTTAATTTGTAACATTGTAATGTGAACAGCAAGTGTACTATTTTTATCAAAACTGTGTTCTGAAGGTTTTCAAAAATCTCTAAATCTCAGAGTAGAGAAAAATCAATCTCTGTGACTCTGTTACTTGCTTCAAAGATTGTCAACTCGTATACCATCTGGCTTTGTTTATCCTCACACCAAGACCCCAAGAATTAACCAGCTGAGATGGCTGAGAGCGCATCATTTCAGCTGTAAATATTTCCGTTTCTGGTACAGATGAGGGAATTTTGGAACACAAACAAAATAACATTATCACACACAAAAATAAAAATGTCATTCGGATAATCAACTATCTAGTCAGTATCCCAAGTCTCCCAGTTTTGTCAAGGTTATTTCCTGGTTTTACATTTTATTTGAGTCAGGATCTTAATGAAACTCTTCTTTTGCAATTGGTTGATCTGTTTCTGAAGTCACTTTTAATCTGTTGTTGGTTCATGCACCTTGGGATTTGGGTGGAATATGAGTGTGTGTGTTTGTGTGTCTACACCGATGTGTGAATTCTTTCTTTCCTGGATGGGAGTGCCCTGAAAGGAAGGACCTGGGCTGTGGGAACCAGGATTTCTACTCTGCTTCTGGCTGAACTGAAAAGGCCTCCCTGGGTGACACTTGCAGCCTTCAGAAAGGAGGAGGAAGAAGTACCAAGGAATTCAAGACAATGGCTCTTGTCTTACAGGGTGTTTCCAGGGCATGATGTTCAAAATGCCGGGTGCTAAGCCTCTAGCTCCAGGTCATCAGTGGGTTCTCGGCATGAGCTCTGAGCAGTGTCTGTTCACCACCCACATGGGGAGCATTTCAGTATTTTAATTGGTAAGGTTGTGTCTGTTGTGTCTGTGGTGTCTAAGATTGGTGGCATTCCCCTGCTGGACCCACTTCTATACCTGACCCTCTCCTGCCTCATCTTTCAAAACTCCCAACAGGAAAGTTTTACATCCCTGTAACACAAATCCATATAACCACAGCACAGACTGGGGAAAAGAACACAGCCATCCCAGGGGCTACGTGCTGTATGCGCTCAGGCCAAGCTGCCCCTTTGGGACAAGTCAGTAACAACACGACTGAGTGTGTAAACTAGTGATTGTCTGAGACCATGGACCTGAGAACCTCATGGGCCCAGATGTCACCCAGGGCAGCAAGGGCTGGTGTGGGTCATTCCGTGGACAGGATTAAGGTCTATTGTCCTGGCAAACCAGAGCTCACCCCTGATCCATCAGGCCCAACTGGGGAGGAATGGCCATGATGTACCTGACAGAGAGGCTGGGGGCCTTCTAGGGAATTTCTACCCTAAAAGAATCCTACAGTGAAGTGCAGGGATGCTGGAACTCCTATTTCACAGGGAGCAGTGAGGTTTATAGAACAAAGTCCTGTTGTAGGTTTAAAAGCTGCATCATGAGTCTTTCCCTCTAGACATGAAACAAGCGGGAAAAGGACTTCCTCGGGCATGGGCCAGGATCCCAGGAGGATTCCAGTCTAGGCGAAGGGTGAACAGGGAGCCCTAGAGGCGGCCTTATGGGGATGTCCTGTCGGCCCTTAATCCATCTGCACATGGTCTTCCTCTGTCCTTGTCCGTTCCACATGCAAACTTTTATCTTTTTACATTTTTTCCTCATTTAGTGTTATTGCGAATCCAGACACTGATTAGAAAACGGCAAGTTCCAATATCTGATCCAAGAAACCTCAACAAGAGAAGCAAAAAACATTCCTTCTTCCTGGAAAGCTGTAGAAAGACAGCCACTGTCCTGGGGAAGGACATGGTCCTGGTAAGTGCTATTTGAAAGACACCCACATTTCAGTGGTTGTTGCTCTGCCTGGGAAAGTCCCTCCAACCTCTACATCCAGGGAGATGTGAGGGGCTGTCTCTGCTCCTGGCCCAGGTGAACCACACTGAAATCCACCTGTCCTCTGAGGAAGGGGGACTTGAGGGTTTCATTCAGTAGCCAGGGAGGAGGCTGGTCCTCCTCCCTTCTCCCACATACAATAAGCTGTGACCATACACAAGTTCTTAATTCAAGGAGGAAAGTGAGATTCTGTGTCTCATTTACATGAGCATAAGAAGTGAAAGAACCACACCACAACACCCAGGTTGTGACAGAAACAGGATATAACGTAAGAGTCAAATCTACCATTTACTATTAAAGAAATAATATCACTCCTCCCCAATGGGTTAACAGTGGCTGGCATGGAGATGTCAGAGAGTTGGAGGGGGTGGTGCCCTCCCTCTGGGGCTTTAGGGGAAACCAGGGAAAGTCTTAGGATGTCCTCGTTCACTCAGGGTGGGAAGAGCTGGCCCGGTGCACCCCGAGGGTCCCAGTGTCCCTGCTGGTCAGGAGGAGCTGCACTTGTAGTCTCCAGAGTGTGACGGCTCATCACCAAGGGCATGGTGGCTGAAGAGAAGAAACAGACTATTTTGGGGAACCTTCCTGAGATTCATGGCACAACTCCCTGCCCCCCTGCACTCTGATCCAAACCCTGTACCGAGTGCTCAGTCCATCAACAGCACCCCGTTTGTCCCTGATGCAGGAGGCATCATTTAGCATCACCCATTTCAGAGGATGCAACTGAATCCCAGAGAGGAGAGGGGAGCGGCCTGTCCCAGGCCTGCTCAGCAGTGGAGCTGGGATCCAGGCCCATGCTTAGCCGGAAGCTGTACTGAGCCCCTGGATTCAGTCGCTCTTGGTCCCAACACTCACTTGGCCCTGAACTGGAGGATGTCCAGTTCCTCTTTCTCCTGAAGAGCCGCATTTTGCTCACCTTCTGGTGTGTGGGCTCCAGCCGGCAGGAGACCCAGTAGCTACAGGACAGAGTGGACCTGTGAGCTACCAGGAGCCACACCTCAGGTGCCCCTCCCAGAGCCTGCCAGCAGCTGAGTCCTGGTGCCCCATGGGTCACCACGCTACGAGTTCTGAGACTGATCAGCGAGCCAGGCCACAGGCTCTGGAGCTGGCCATCAGAGAGAGTCTGCCCTGCCCTCACCCAACTCCTGTCCCCCTCACCTCTCATGGACACTGATGGGCTCCATGGCCTGGAACCAGGCCCCAAATCGCTCGTCGGGCTCCAGGTCATATGAATTTGCAGCCTGCTGGAGCAGCTGGATCCTATGGATGACTTTGAATTTCTGGGAGGAGGGACAGGATGCAGACAGGGCTTGGGTGGGGAAGGCTGCCAGGAACTTGTGCGGAGTGAGGATCTGGTCTGGGGTCTGTGCTCACTCGGGAACCCTCCTTCCTTCCCACTCCATTCAGGACTTGCCTGTCCTCACAGTTGGCTTGGATTAGTTCCTCATCCAGGAAGGTGTCCTTGATGCCAGCCCCTCCCGCACCCGCCAACGTGATGGGATGCCCAGCTTTGTGGATCTGACTCTCCCAATAAATGTAAGACCCAAGGGATGAGGCCAGAGAAAGCCTTGCCAGGGGAGGTCTCTGATTTCCACATCCCCACCCTCCCCATAGCTGCTCACGTCACACCATTTCTGGAAGTTGACCCAATTTCCCTGGAAGGGAGACAGCCAATGTCCATCAGAAACAGCCCCCTAAGCCCAGAACCAACCCCCATCCCACCCCTTCTCAGGCTGCAGGAATGTCAGGGCCCAGCAGAGGGCAGACCTTCCACAAAGAGAACTTGACACTGGGCCAGGCTCTGGGCTCCAGGGCAGGAGGGACAGGGGAGCTGAGGCCAGAGACCTTATGTAGCACACCCTCTCTGATGACAGACGGGGAGACTGAGGCCTCAGGGAGGAAGGGACAGCTGGAACACAGAAGTGCTTCCTCACTTGCAGGGGCTGATGGCACTCCCCCAGGGGCAGGGCCCGAGGGGGAGGCTGAATCCATCTCAGACACAGCCTCCTGCAGCTCTGCAGGCAGGCAGCTATGAGCTTCACCAGCCCAGGTAGACTGGTGGGGGGCTTATGTGGAGCATCTATTCACGCATTGCTAAGATGGGCCTGACTCCCCAGCTCCCAGGGGTGGCTATGGCGCTCTCATGAGAGGAGGTTTGCCAGATACTGAGAGCTCAGGTCCCAGTGCAGGGCTCTCGCCACCCAAACCTCAGGATCCTGCTCCCTGGCCCCACCTCCAGGCTCACTCACTTCCAGATCATCCTCCATCCCAATGTCCAGCAGCTTCAGGTGATTGAGGAACGTGCCCAGGAAGGGGACGACACCCTGTGAAATCAGGGTGGGAGTGGTGAGATGAGTCCCACCTCTCAGATGCCCCCATGGACCCTCCCCCAAATCCCTTCACCCCAGCCTCCTGCCCACCACAGACTCCCACAGAGAACAGCCTAGGACCCTCAGCGGCCTCCCCCCAGTTGCCCCCTCCAGGACCCCCGAACTTCCCCAGTCACCTCCCAGGGGCGGCTTTTGGCAAATCCCAGGGTATGTGGTCCCTGCCTCTCCCCTCCCTAACCCATCCTGGGCCCAGCCCTTCCAGGCCTCCTCCTGGTCACTTCAAGGGCAGGCATTTCAGGCTCTTGGGCTCCTGGAGCTGGGCTGGAGGAGGAGGGACCCCTCTCTTAGGGAGGCCTCCAGCCATGAGGTGAGTGACCCCTCCTCTGACACCTAGACCCTCCCCCTCAGGCCACCTCACCTGCTGCTGCTGCCTCTCCTGGGCTCCCTGTGGATCCATCTCATGGGTGGCCCTCACAGATGACACCTCCTGCAGGGTCAAGGACAGGCTCAGGGAGGCCATGTTCCCTTCCCCGTGTCTCCCAGGGCCCTGATCTTGGACCCTGGCCATCTGGTGTCTATGGCTGCTCCCATTCCAGGGTGCCCTGATGCTAGATCACTCCCAGCTCCAACACTCCCTCCTCTGTGCCCTTAGGCCTGCCCAGGCCCCTAAGCCTCTCTCCTCATCAGGTAAGTGTGACAAGGACTCCCCATGCCTCCCAGGGTCCCCTGAGGACTCAGTGTCATCTGACTGTCACCAGTGCTGTTCCCTCCCCCATCGAGGAGGAGGAGCACAAAGCTGCTGTACATTCCTCTCCCCCTTGTACCTCATCACCCCTGTGAGGCCTGCACCACAGATCATCTCCCTCCATTTCCCAGATGAGGAGACCGAGGCCCACAGAGGGGCAGTGAATTGCTAAGGGGCCCACAGAGGAGACCGCTGCCCCTCGCAGCCAGAGGCCCTGGCCCCCGGCCTTCACTCCTCCTCCAGACACACCCCTGACCAATGTCCTGTCCTCTGGACTCTCGGGGTGTGTTGAGGCCCTCAGTCAACCTGAGCCATGGATGGAGAGGCACAAGGTTTCTCGGTGTCCCATGCAAGTGGCTTCTGTGTTTTCCAGCCCCCAGGGATTTTCTGACACCAGGCTGGACCCGAGGCCATGCCAAAGGCCTCAGCTCCCTAGAATCCCCTCAGGATGGTCCCTGCACAGAACTCCTCCTTCATTCACTCAGGAAGGGGACCCCACTGTGCCACATCTGAGTGACAGTGTAGGGGGTGACCACGGCACTGTGTAATGGTGACATTTGCATCCTTTTTCACTTGGAAACTTCTAATGTCCCTTCTCCTTTCTCAGCTCTCATGTTTGAAGTCTGTGGTCTGAGCCTTTGCACAATCCTTAGGCCCCTCCTGCCAGGGCCTCGATGGAGGCCATTAAGAATCTGTCAGGAAGGTCCATTAAGTATCTGTAGGTTCCCTGATAATTCTCATTGCCATCTGGGGCGTATCCTTGACGACAACGCCCTGGGGGAGACTCACTGGTTTGTCAGCAGTGACCACTATCGGGCTAGAGTGCACAGTCCCAGAGAGCACACAGTTCTGTCCCAGATCCACCATTTGGCCCAAGGCTGTGCAGCCCCTATGTTCACAAGGCCTGTGTGACCTCACAGTGCCCATCCCTGGGACAGGCAGAGTGCCCTCCCCTGTGAGGTGCAGTGAAGACAGAAGGAGCAGCAGGGGCCTGGCTTCCTGAGGACAGACTGGGCTGCTTTAGGAAGAAAGGAACCCCCACCCATTCCATCCACCCGCCAGCCTGGAGGATGATGAGGGCCAGCTGATGGGTTCCCATGGAAGCCAGACACCTGCTCATTCTGCCAGCTCCTCACCTCTTGGAACAGTCGAGGCGACACCACTGTATCCCGTGACCAAGGCCTCCTGCCCCAAACAGTCCCCACCTGCTCCTGCAGCTCACACCCCCGCTTCCTGTCCAGCTGGACAAGACAGACCATTATTTCTCGGGGAACCTTAAGTGAAAAACTTACCAAAGCACATCCTGCCTGGTCCCTCCCCACCTCACCTCCCGTCCTTCCAGATTTCCATCCTCCACTCACCTCCTTGAGAAGCTTCCTGCTCTCCCGGTGGCATGTTTGGAAGATCTTTTCAACTATCTTACAGTTCTTCCTGAGGAGGGAAAAAACGAAAGAAACACTGTGGAGTGGTTTTAGGGTAAATCCCTTTTATTTGAAAACCCAGAAGATCCAGAAAGCCTGGATGAGCATTTTCACTGTGTCCTCTGAGCCCTGAGGTGTCTGGGACTGGGGAGGGGCTCTCCTATTGTCACCTGGGGCCTCCATTCTCTTATTTTCTCAGCAGATGTGTTTTAAACAGTCTTAATTTCACGTGGACAGAGAGTTCTGTTGCTGCAAACACTTGAAAATCTTCAATTTGGTTCAAGACATGATCTGTCACTTAGGGAAACTGATTCCTGAAGCAGAACCACTGGCCTAAGTTTTCAGAAAGACTTGAAGCCTGCCAACCAGGTCAGACCCTAACCCCAGGGTTTGCTGTCTCCCAGGAGGTCCCAACTGACTGAAGGGCAATGCCAGCCCTGTGGGGGGTGTCTGGTCCACCCAGGTGGTGCTCGCATGGAGAGAGGCCTACCCACCTGGACACCTGTCTCCACGACTCTTTTAAACGTTGAATGGAGGGGCCCTCCAGAGCCCAGAAGATTGCATGGAGAGAGGAAAGGTTCCTCAGTCCGTGGCATTCCTGGGGAAGGGAAGAGAATGAGCTGTGAGGGGGAGCTGGAGCCCTGCTTCCTCTGGCTTCTGTCCCCTCATTGACGTCTCCTGTCCTGGATGAGACAGCGGCTCAGGGAACCCGGAAAAGGCACAGCTGGAACCTGATGAGGAATACTTCCAGGGAGGAGGATTTTAGCTCAAGCCAAGAAAGGAGCCCAGGAAGGGGTGAGCTTCCTACCACTGGGACCAGGAGTCAGGTCATCGAGGCCTGGCAGGAGGGGCCTAAGGTTTGTGCAAAGGCTCAGACCACAGACTTCAAACATGAGAGCTGAGAAAGGAGAAGGGGCAGTTCCCCCAACTCCAGAGAGGGGCTCCCAGGGCTCCCACATCTTACCTTGGCCACCTGGATCCAGAGCTCCACCACCCTGGCCCTGTCCTGGGCCGTCATGCTCGGGTCCCCAATGCAGGTGGTGATGATACATTCGACCACTCTGTTAAAGTGGGTCATGGTGGCATGGATGGTCGGTGCCAGGTGCTGAATACCCCTGTTGTCACCCTGGGACCAGATGGAGTCCAGGAATTCGTGGGGCCTCACTGTCTTGAACAGCTCCTGGGGAGGACAGGGAGTGTCACCCAGCCCTGTCACAGCCCAGCTCAGTGTCCACAGCCCCCAGTCCCAGGCTGGGTCAGTGGTGAGAGCTGGAGCTCAGGAAGCTGAGAACGTGGCCTGAGGCTTGTGGGAGTCCCTGGGTGTTGCCTGTGTTCCCTGAGGGCACCCAGCACAGGATGACCCAGGAACCGATACTGTGGCGCGGGATAGTGACATTTGCTCCCAGCCCAGTCTCACTTCCTCCAAACACCAGAACTCGGCTCCTGCATGACCATCTCTAGGGGCATCTTCCACCCATTCTGACCATCCTAGGGTCTGACTCCTCTTTCAGATGCACATTCCCCCAAGGCAGCAACAACCACGGGCTTTGTTTGTCTGCCTTGTAGTCATGTACACATTAAGTGCCTAATTAGTGTTGAGGCTGTTGAGGCCTCCTGGGCAAATGAGTGAAGTACCCAAGGACAAGACAGCACTTCAGTGTGCTCCCCTCCCCCACCAAAGCGCAGACTCTGCCCAACTTCCTCTCTGCTCCACCTCATCCATCTGCACAGCCACTCTGCATGGCAGCTGCTCTCAGTGTCAATCTCTCCTGTCCACATGAGGACAGCAAATGCTCGAGAGTTAAGAGGGCTGCTCAGGTCACATGAGGGTACGTGGGGAAGCAAGAGGTTGGACCGAGATCATGGGATTCTGGATCAGGAAATGGTAGGTCTGGGGCAGCTGATGGCACAGGGAAGGCCTGCCCCACCTGCCCTGAGAGCCCCGCTGCTCACCACATCCATCAGTGTCAACTGCTCTGCCACCAGCCGGGGAGGGAACTCCAAGAAGTCAGGCTTCTCCTCCCTCAGCAGCTTCTTGGTGGTCACGTCCCAGGGGCAGGCGGGCTCTGGGACTGGATCTGGCTCTGCTGTTATCTCTCCAGGTGGAGGGAGGATTCTCCCTGGAGCCAATGGTGCAGCTGGCTCCAGCTCAGGAGCTGGCACTGGGGCTGGAGCTGATGGTGTTGGTGGCTCTGGCCCTGGAGGGACTAATGGAGGTGACACTGGCTCCAGCTCTAGCACAGGTGGTGGAACTAGAGCTGGAGCTGGATCTAGCCGTGGAGCTGGCCCTTGCTCTGGCGCTGGAGCTGGAGGGAGCTCTGGAGATGGTACTGCAGGAGGAGAAAGAAACAGTGTCACTCAAGTAGCTGACTTCCCCTGTGCCTGTCAAAGCCAGGAAAGACCCCACTGCCTTGAAGTGAACCAAGCCTCTGAACATTCTGCAAATTGTCATCCGAGACTGCAGTCGCCTCACCTTCCAGCTCTGCCTCAATGGGCCGTGGATGCTCCAGCTGGACCTGGAGAAGGTAGGCGTGGCCCTGCAGCCCCGAGCCAGGCAAGCTGAGATGCAGAGAGGCCAGCTTCATGCTGAAGCAGAGATAGTGCAGGAGCTCGCAGAAATCCTGCCCTGGGTCCGGGCAGGTTCCCACCAGAGAAGAGATGGCACTGGGGGAGGCAATTGGGCAACAGAGTCAGAGGCCTGGCCTTTCCCTCCACGCTTCTCACCCAAGGCACCCTGGCTTGTGACTGGACCCTATGCCTGCCTCTCTCCATCCAGGTGAGAGCCACATGGCAGCCCTGACCCCTGTGAGGCTGTCCTGGCAGTGGCAGGCCTGCTTATCCAGCAGGTTGACACAGAGTGTGTTGTGACTCTCTTCCCATGGACACTCTTCTCCTGAAGGTCTGGGACACAGCCCACCCCAGCCCTCCATGCACTTGTGCAACTGGACTGAGCACTGAGACAGATGTGTGAGCAGGTTGCTCACACACCTCCTGTTCTGGGCCTGGAGGCGGTGGTCAGAAGAGGTAGATGTGGAGAAGGGGAGGCAGATTCAAATGGGTCTGTGGTGGGAATGGGTTTCTAGGGGAGAACTCAGCCCAGCCACCCCTCTGGTAACCAGGGGGCCTGGCACCCATCCATAGCTCTTTGACTCCTGTCCTCCTGGAGTGGAAGCCACCGGGCCTCTTCCTTCCCATGGGAATCAAAAGATGCGTGAGATGCGGCTTCTGACAGGCTCCCCTCAGCCACAGCCTCCATCTCTCCCCCCACAGCTTGTTCTTTAGAGACAGGAGGCCGTCCTTCTGCACCCAAAGACCACTCACTTTTTTAGGTGGTCCTGCGCTCTGCCCTCCTGGCTGGAATAAGGGGAGATGCCTTCAGAGGTAAAGGAGGCTATGAGGGCATCCCTTGGGATGGACGGTGGATGACAAGACCTGCGAATGATGTCGAATGTCAATGTCTGACTCTCAGATGGAAACTGAGGCCACACATTGTGTCTCCTTCATTCACTGGGTTTACTGTCTCCAAATGTCCTGCATGCAGTAGGTGCTTAATCTACATGGTTGAATGAATGTAATCCACCCAGAACCATCCGAGACACCTGAGTGGGCCTAGGGCCTCTCTGCTGCCCCAGAGATCCTTGACTGGCTACCCCAAGGAAAAGGACCAGGACCAGCTGGATGGAATCTCCAACTCCTTGACAGGGTGGTTTCCATGTGCTTTTCCAAACTCAGAAAGGCCGCATCTCAGACATGGGTGAGGCAGACTACTTTTCACGGGGAAGAGAGAAATAAACACCATGAACAACCACAGCACGTCCACAGCCCTCTCTGCAGAGCCAGGCACCAGGTAAGCACCCACCATGGCTGATCCCATTAGTTCCTGCAAGATCCCCATGAAATTTATCCTCTCCCACCCCACTTTTCAGAGGAGCAAACTGAGGCTCAGAGAGATTTGGTAACACTCCCAGGACATACAGCTGGCAGGGGCAGAGTCACCACTGTGTTGAGGAGGGAGTGGGCACTCACCTAGTAAACAGCTGGTCCAGGACCTGGTGGGATGTGTCTAAGGCCGAGTAGTTGACCATGAAGGTGGTGAAGCTAGAGATGTTCCTACTCAGGAAAGCTGGTGCGATGGACTCTGTCAGCTTCTCCCTCACGCCTGTCTGGAGGGCCTGCATCCTGCAGGCCTCATTGAAATTCACGGTGGACTCATCCTCACACTGAGGGAGAGGAGGAGGTACATACACTCAATGACATCATGGTGAACCAGCGGGAGGATTGAGGTGACTTTCTACCCTCCTGTGTAGCTGGTGGGAAGGAGTGGAGGTCCAGATTCCTTTGGGAGTGGGACTGTGGAGCACTCTAATGAGAAAACCCTGGGGGGTTCCAGGGGAGACTCAGATTTGAGTCTGCATTCTAGTAGTGCCTTGGTCATCTCAGAGTCCTGGGTATGAAGACCCCTCTGCACCCACACTCACCTCAAACCAGCCCTCTTCATTGATGGACTGGTGCACCTGTGTCCTCTCCAGGGAGATGGCGAACTGGAAACCATCTACCAGCTCCTCAACCATCACTTGGGTGCAGCTCTGCAGTGACAGTGCCCAGAAGTCAGGCCAGGAGGCATCAGGGGCCTGCCTGGACTTTGCCACAGAGGGAAACCCCACCACAGTTCAGGCACAGAGGGGCATCTGCATAGTCTCCATCAGGGAAGGAATGTGATGACACCTCGACGGCCTGGGATTCACATGTGGGTAGAAGAGCTTGGTCCCCAGCACTCACCATCCTCTCCTGCAGCCAAGATCTTCAGTATGAACATGACACACCACCAAATCTCCACCATTTAGCTACCTGCTCCTGCTCAGGGTGGTTCCTCCTCATACTACCTTCTCTAACTCCACCTCCCACATACACACACACACACACACACACACAAAGAGGGTCAAGGGGTGTGGGGCTGTCCATTTGGGATCACAGTTGTGGCCTGATCTAGAGTGGCCTGCCCTGGGCTACGCTGTTACCTGATGGTTCCTCCTGCCAAAAGGCCACAGACATTCGAGGTGAGGGCTGAGCCAATGTCTAAAGCGACTTAACATGCTCTCATTCTTGGCTTTCCGGGAGCCAGAGCCTCGGAAAGTCACGGGACAACACGAGAACATCCTGCTGTGTCGAGTGTCTCCACTCAAATGAACTGGACAGGAGGCTGTGGTTACAATGTGGGTGCCTGGTAACCAGAGTTCTAAGTTCTGTTGGGGGCTGTCACCAAGGAAGTGAGGTCACTTCTTCAAGGTTCTATTACTTGGCCCCTTCCTTCAATCAGACCCACCCAAAGACCCCGCTAGGCTGTTGGCTGCTCTCCCTCCTTGCCCATGTCATCTCCATCACTGTACACAAATATCCATCACCACCCTCCCCACAGCTCCTTGGGAGCGGAACCAGTGGCCAGCTTTGAGGAGACAGAGCTGAAGTCACACCTCTTTTATCCTACCAGTTCTGTGTCCTGGAAAAGCCACTGTGCCTCTCAAGATCTCCCCAGTCTCCCAACCTGCACAATGGGGATGGTGCTAAAAACAGCTTTCTAGGAACATCGTCAGGTGTATATGAGATAATACCTACGACACCTGTGGATTGGTGTCACATGTATCTAATGCTGAACCTCCCATCTATGTCAGTTCCATCTGTGCAGCCTCCACAAACCCCCACTCCATACTTCTTGTCACACATCATTGGCCTGAATTTGGTCTGGTCACTCTTATCTGCAAGAGGGGTTAGGAATTTTATCTTTTAGTTTGTTGAATTGCCACCCAAAATAAAACTGATTCTCTGTTCTGAATATTAAGGGAGAAGGTGAACAGTGGAAACTACCCGTGCTCTCGCCCTACACTAACCTTCAAGTTGAAGGGGAGGAGATGAGCTTTTCAGATAAATCAATCACGTATTTACCTACCACAGGCTCTCTTTTCTTGTTGTTTATTCATCCACAGAGAACAAGTAGTCTTGCTTCCAAACCAGAATGTATGAGACGTCCACTGCCCTCTGTTCCCAGCAGAGTGACCAGAACCAATTTGTTGGCTTTTATTTGCCTGGCCCTTGTAAGTAGATCTGAGAACATTCTTTCTATGTCCTTCATAGAGTGGGTCTGGGAGGGTCTGAGGTTGTAGAGAATTGTAGGCAAGTAGCAGGCTCCTGAAAAACTGGGTCAAATTTGAATCTCTGTAATTCGAAGAAGGAGAGTGACATCAGCATCATGGTGGAATAAGACACCTCCTGTTTTTCTACTCCTGCACTAACAATGCTTTGGCATCCATCCATAGACAAAAGTGCCTTTGTGGGAGAAGTGGGATCCAGCACCATATGCCAAGGGACCCAGAAGGAGTCTCACCCACCCATGCATCTGGTAATAGGCAGACAGACCTCGGTCCCAGCTCTGGACCCTGCAGTGGCCCGTGAACCAGCTCAAGCTCCTTTCAGCTGCTGCACAGAAACCCCTGAAAACACTGTCTTAGATCATGACACACAGAGGAGAGGGCCTTTGTGGAAGTCCAGGTTTCAAGAAGAGAAGTTCCAGCCCTCTGTTGGAGCACAAAAATATGAGTGTGGATGGGTTGAAGAGTTTGGGGGCATTGGCAGATAGGTACTCTTAGAGGGCTTTAAAGGATGTGGATCCTGTAACTGCACTGAGCACTCCATCAAGAAGTCTCCCACGACTTGTGGGCTATGCCTCACCCATGGATCTCCCCAGCTGGCCTTTAGGCACCCCCAGTGCTCTGCGTGCCTCACATACACGCACCTCCACCCTAGGGCTTCTTCCCTGTGTATGCTCCCAACAGTGGTGGTTAGAGTGAATTTTGGAGGACAGCTAGTGAGCACGTGCAGAAACTTAGTCCAAATCCGCAGGCCAGAGAGAGACCACAAACTTGAGGTTTCACACAACCTCTGGAATACAAAAGGGAGGCTGTCAGCGCCCAGCCTATTACATCACAGCATCAAGAGAATGCATACAAGCTGGAGAATTCTGCCATTAATGAACAAATTAAAAATGCTGAGATTATACTGGTATAACACATTAAAATACAAATGTATTATTGAAACATACATTAAGTTTAAAAATTGACATTTCAAATGTTGGAAAAATTAAGTTTGAGAAACCTTGTAGGTGGTCAGTAAACATCTGTCCCTCCCTCCCTCGCCAGAGCAGCCGTATGTATATGTATAGATACACACACACACACACACATATATATACCCCCTATAAGTTATATATATAGAGAGACGCATATGTGCATGTGTGTCCACAAACACTCATACATATATATAATGCATGTACCTATGTATATCACATACATGTATGTATACATGATAGAATACTCACATGCACATGTGTATATCTCTACAATTTCACCTTCAATAAGGTAAATTTCCGGTTTGTATTGACTCTAAATATCTCTGCTTTTTAACTTGTTAGGTCTGTTTCGGTTTGTTTTCCCCAAACTTTCTGGTTAGTCCTCTGGGCACTTCTCAATTGGATAACTGTTATGGTTTTCATTCGTTGTTGTGCTTTCATTTTCTCTTTTTAATAAACATATTTGTTGGAATATGACATACAATCAGAATAGAGCACAAATCCAAGTGTAAAGATTGATAAGTTATCAAAAAGTGTACACATGTGTTAACAACACCCAGGCCAACAAACAGAACATGACCAGTTCTATTTACAGTAGATTATACATGATATATATAATAGATAATAACCACAATTACCCAGATTATTATTTCTCCTTTTTCAGGAAGTAGCACACTGAATTGCAATGCATAAAGGAAATTTGGTCATGATGTGGCCTCCTTAAAAAATATAGCTGGATTTGGAAGGTTAATTTTTTTTAGGAATACATGAGTTTAGTTCCAGAAAAAAAGAGGCTTGTAAATTTCCTTTCCTGTAATGACCTTGTAAGATTTTTGTAGCAACGTTAAGCTATTCTCATAAAATGAATCAAAAAGTTTTTCCCACTTTTCCTGTTCTGTGGAAGAGCTAGACTCAATGTGTATTATTTCTCTCCTGAATGTTTGGTGGAATTTGCCAGCAGAGGTGTTGGCCACGATGAAATGTGGGAATGTTTTAAACTATGGATTCAGTTTCTTCTTTAGATATGGGACTATTCAGATTTCTCATTTCTCCTTGAGACAGTTTTGGTAACTTTCATTTTCCTGGCAATTTGTGAATTTCATCTAATTTTCAAATGAATTGACATGTTATTTATGATGACACGTGTGTTGTCAGGGAAGGTCTGCGGTGACTCTCCTGGGGGCAGATGTCAAGCTCAGCTCATGTGTCCCCGAAGCTTCAGGCACCTGGATGCTGGAGGGAGAGCTTGTTCTCATTGCAGGACGAGAGGCTGAATGCTTTTCTTCTCGCCTTCTGCTCTCCATTCACACCAGCTCAGGAGACCTTGTTCCTGGGCAAGTTGGCGTGCAGGCAACACCCCATGTAAATTCTTCCAGGCCTGGTGGATATTTGGAATTTTTTTCTGAGATGTCCTCTTGAAACCACATGGCCACTTTTGTATAATATTTTCTCTTTATGTTATATTTTAGTCAGTTTTTGTAATCACATTTTCAATTTTTACACCGTACAAGGCTGTCTCTTAGACTCCTAAGTGTTTTCAGTTTTAACTCCTTCATACTTCTCCCGGATGTGCCTGCCTTACGGTGATTCCTCCTTCATGGGAGCTCTGAAGCTCATCCTAGCTGCCTGGTTGTTGATGGTGGCAGATACACAGGTTTGATGGGGCCGAAGGTTAGGCAGTTTGATTGCCTGCCTTCTGCTGCACCATTCTCAACCCACAGACGCCATGCTTCTCTGCTTGTCCCAGAGCCTTCAGGTGTAATTACTCTTCCTCCCCAGCGCTACCTCCAATCTCATGTTGATATTATTGCTGTTCTCTGAAGCATTTGATGATGTGTTCAAATGAACAAGCATTTTGGATCCTGAACCAAAGAACCATTTACAAAACGCACTCTGAATGTGATCTGCTTTTCCATTCATTAAACTTTTCTCATAAACTTAATCACTTTTCTCCATGTGTGTGGAATTCACTAAGGATGTTCCAGAGCCCCGGTGATGTTACTTGATTTAGCTATAAATTCTAAGGCTTCAGGAGAGCTGTTGCCACAGATGGAGTGAGTTGGCTGGGCATTCTTCCTTAATTAAGTGATTGCATTGGATTTGAAGATAATTGTGGTTTGAGTCTGTTCCCTAAGGAGCCCCATCCCTCTCAGCAGGTTTCAGTGCAAGAACTAGCAGTATGTTCTGGCCTTGGTTTTTGCCATTGAGGAAATCAACAGAAACTCCCATCTTTTACCCAACATATCTCTGGGAGTTGATCTCTATAATGTCCTGCACAATGAACAGAAGGCACTGGAGAGTTCCCTCATTTGGGTCTCAGGGCTGCGCAAAGACAACCCAAATTACACCTGTAGGAGAGAGAGCAAGTCTCTAGCAGCCCTTACTGGAACAACATGTGCAATTTCTGCCTAGATTGGAACACTGCTGGAACTGTACAAATTTCCACAGGTAAGGCTGTGTGGGATGGGGAGACATGAAATCATGTCTACTTTGATGCCATTCTCAGGTGCCTGAAAAGGAAGAAAGGAGGAGACTGTGTTTATGCATCTCTCACAGGATGTAATCTCCAAGGATGAGGGTATAGAGTCTTAGTGAGGTATGCACATTTCCTTTATTTGGCAGCCCTAAGCACTATGATTTCATCCATGTCCATTGATAACAAGGTTCCAGGGACCATCTGCTCTTGGCCAGATTGGGTCCCAAGCCTGAGTCAACAAGTCATTTGCATGAACATCATTTGCAGTGATGCAAATGAACTGCATCAGAGGAGGCAATGTCAGGTGTAAGGTGCAAGGGTCAGAAAGGGCCCATGTCACTCAGGGCTCAGACAAGAACATTCCAGCATCACAGCCTCCAAAGTGCAAGATAGGGAGGGACAGCCTCACACGCCCACGGCCCAGGGCAGTCACAGGACATTCTGTGTGTGACCCATGCAGGGCTGCACACCAATCATGAGTGCAGAAACACCACAAGCCCATGAGGCCCTGCCTGGGGAAGCAAAAGTCATGCTGAATTTATAAGATTCCAAATCAGTAACTCAAGATCAATGCAGAAATAAAGTTGCATTTTTGATTTTCTAAAAATTGACCTCCTTTCCTTTTCCTCAGTTCTTTTAACCATGCTCATTCCGGGATCAATATGTTGTGATGATCCACTTCTGCACCCTCAACATTGGTTTCCTCCATTATTAATGTTGTTGTGAGAAATTCCTCCCTTTCGTCACCCTAAAGCAGAGGATACTAGCTGGGAAGAATCTTTGTATTCACCATCACTCCAAACATCTATGACTTTGACAAAGGTCACACACACCTCTATGGCCCTGGAGCAAAGGGGATTTTAGGACAGTGAAACCATAGTTCTATATGAATCTGTAATGGCGGATACATATTACTATGTATTTGTCAAAACCCATAGAATGTACAACACAAAGAGTGACCCTAATTCATTCCCTTTTAAGCCTTGGTATTCATTTGTTGCAATTTTTCTCTTTTTTTGAACATTATTACTAGGATTTTATTGAGTATATTTGTCATTTATTAGAATCTAATTTAGTTTTATTTATCCTTTCGATGTTTGTCTTTTAGTTTGTGAAGCCTTCCTCTAATATTTATCATTTTGTGTCGTCTATTTTCTTTGTGTTTAATTTTCTGCTCTTTTTCTAGCTTGTGATGAATGCTTAGAACTTAGAAATTCAACTTTTCTATATTATACACAATTATATATAAATATATATAATCTAGGATTATACATTTCTCTCTAAGGATAGTTTTAATTCCACCCCAAAAGATTTGATGAATAATATTTTTAATTGGAAATACATTCTAATTTCCATCGTGGTTTACTCATTAATCATGGGTTGTTTACAAATGTATTTATTAATCTCCAAGCATGTAGGAATTGACGTTAGCAATAAGAATTAAGAAGTTAAGCTCAGGGCATCCTCTGATAGCAGATGTAGTTCCAATTTTGAATAATAAGTAATAGCAATCCCAATGCGTTACTTCTGCACAGATCTTGAGTTCACAAAGTCCTGTATTCCATTTTAATGTATTTTACAAAAGAATTAGTCCAAAAAAGACTGAGGGGAAAAAGCTGGTTTTTCATCAGAGCTATAGAGTACTGCTTTAGGGTTTAAAAAGACCTCTGCAAGCCTTGGGTGTCATAATCCTCATTATTAATGAGGAAACTGAAACTCACATAAAGTAGATTATTTACCCAACATCACACAGCCAGGAGGTGGCAGCACCAGGCACAGGATGCTCTGGACCTTCAGGCCTGCCTGCCAACCCTGCAATGGTCCAGCCCCTTCCTCGGGGTCCCCATCATCTCCCGGTTCCTCAAGCTATAAATGAGAGGATTGAGCATAGGAGTAAGGTCCGTGTAGAAGATAGAGACCACCTTGTCATGGCTGGGGGCCCGGTAGCGCCTAGGCCTCAGGTAGATGAACATGGCTGCCCCATAGAAGAGGGAGACAGCTGTCATGTGGGAGGTACAGGTGGCCAGAGCCTTTTCACCATCCTGAGCAGAGTGCATCTGGAAAACAGCCCTCAGGATGCAAGCATAGGAGGCCAAGATGATGGAGAAGGGAAGGAACAGCATGAAGACACAGCAAGAAAATATCACATTCTCAAAAAGGGATGTGTCTATACAGGCCAGTTTCAACAAAGATAGCATCTCACAAAAGAAGTGGTCCACCTCCCTCAAACCACAGTAGGGAAAGGTCATTACTACTACCATCTGGATCAAACTGTCTATTATCCCAAAGGCCCAGGAGCTCCCAACAATCCCAAACAGATTCTCTGACTCATGAGGATGGGATAGTGAAGTGGGTGGCTAATGGCCACACAGCGATCATAAGCCATGAGTCCCAGCAAGAGCCCCTCCGATCCCACGAGACAGACAAAGAAGCCACATTTGTATACCACAACCCACAAAGGAGATGGACTTCCTGCCAGACAGGAAGTTGACTGCCATCTTTGGCGCATTGGTACAGACCAACATGAGGTCCATGAGGAAGAACTGAGGAAGAAGTACATGGGTGTATGAAGTCAAGCATCTGTGTAGATTAGGAAGATGAGGAAGACATTCCCACAGAGGGCCACTGTGAAGACTATCATGATTGCTGAGAAAAGTACAAGGTCAGTTGGACTGTGGGAAAAGATGCCCAATGGGACAAAGTCGTCTGTGGATGATTGGTTCAACCACGTCTCCGTGGCTCAGTTGATGTTTCCGGTAACCTGTGAACATGGACAAAAAATATTGGTTGGACTGACATTTCTTTAACCTCTGCATTCCACATCTTCAGCTAGCTGTTTTGTTTGTAACTCATGAGGCCTCAGCAACAAAAGCTTTGGGACATAGAAGAGGACACTCCTTCATATCCCTATGACACAGCAATAGGAGTTCTCCCAGCTCATGGAATTGGACCACATATCTGGACTGGTGTGTATCCTTATCTAGATGAGTAGAAACTGAGTTATTTTATGTGTCATGGGACCTTTGGACAATCCCCTTTAGCAGGCAAAGTCTTGGCTTTACTGTATGATACAGAGTCTACTGTCTGAGACCACATGGACTTGGTAAACTATCTCTAAGCGGGCTTAGGCCATTTCATTCCCATGAGATAATTTATGTGTTACAGAAAGGGAAGGGAATCAAGCATAGTTTTCTCTTTAGTCTGTATATCTTTCTGTATGTGCTGAGAGTTTATCATGCTGGCCACTCTGTTATGTTTGTAATATCAATTATGGAAGTGCTCTCTAGTGCCCCATATGAGAAGGAAGAGCTGCAGTTGGATGCCATTGTTGTCAATATTGGGTTGACAAAAAGTCACAATCCAATGGGGAGCAACAGTGACTTGGTTCCCAAACCTCTTAAGAACAGTGAGGTCTTTAATTGTGCTGAGACTTTTAAATAACTCCAGGATCAAGGCTTCAGTATAAGTGGGCTGGAATCAAGTACAGTTAATAACCTACTTACAAAGTTACTTTTAGTAGAAATCAAAGAGCCTTCTTTATAAAAACCTTCTGACTGAAAACTTGCACCTGGCTTTCTGAACCTTTTACTCACTGCCTTATAAAAGTTTCAATCAATTTATTTGGAGCGTGTCACTGAAAAGGGATTTTCCTTGATCTTTGGTCAAGAATTTTTTCTAAATATATTACTATGGAATGGAACAGGAGGCATGGCCTGATTTTAGATGGACAAAGCTAAATCGAGAAATAAAAGTCATGCATATTAAAAAAGATAAAACTCCCTTGATGATATGATAGTTGCAGTATGTGAACCCAAGGCAAATAACAGAATAAATAATTATAAACAACTGAGTGGAAAACACTGCCATTATTCAGGCACAACTCTTTTATTGTTGTCCTCACACTCACCCAGTGAACCTTGTTTTCACTGTCTAAGGCCTTTACGGTTTTTATAGGATTCTCTCTCTTCTCTCTCATCAGCCTCCTTCTAATTTCACTTGTCTCATTATCCATCCAGGGCTGAACTATCAGGCATTTTCATGGTTCTGAAGGTAGCACAGCAGTGAATATTTTTTCCTTAAGTTTGTATGAGCTATCTACTGCTGTGGAACAAATAGCTCCAAAATTTAGCAGCTTGGAATAAAACAGGGAACATTTGTTATCTCAGTTTCTGTGCATCAGGAATGTGGGTGCAGCTTAGTTGTTTGCCTCTGGTGTTATGTCTCTCAGGAGGTTACCGTCAGCTGTTGGCCAGATGATAGTCCTCTCAGGGCTGGACTGGAGGAGGCTCCACTCCAAGATCACTCGTGCGGCTGTTGGCAGAGCTCAGGCCCTCTTCAAAGGCCCCTCACAGCATGGCAGTTGACTTCTCCCAGGGTGAGGGATGGAAGAGAGAGGGAGAGCAAAAGCACCCCACACAGAAGCCGTGGTCTTATAACCTGGAATTGGAAGTGACACTCTGTGAGCTCTGCTGAATTCTAGTCTTTAGAAGTGAGTCACTAAATCCAGCCCATGCTCACTGGGAAGGGAGCCCACGAGGGCATGAATACCAGGAAATGGGGACCAATGGGAGCATCTTAGAGGCTGTCTGCACAGCCTTTCATGTTCTAGTCTCATACCCTGATTGCAGGTATAAATAAATGGGACTCAGATAATTTTAACAAGTGATCTTGTCATGTAAGAAAGGTGGTGCCATGCAAGTTGCCTAGAAAACAAAGAATCAAAGATTTTGAGTTTGTCAGTCTGTTTCTCATCTGCCTGGTCTAGTGACAGGCAATACACAATCGGTAAAAATAATGTTTGACTTTTGCATCGCACAGTGCTCATACCTATTCCTCATTTGACCTCATAGTGATCCTGCAATGAAGGTACAGTGATTATTAAATTAGCCCCTCTTTTACAAATGAGGAAGTTGAGGCTCTGAGGAGCTGGCTGGATTGTCCAAGGTTACATGGTGAGTAAGTATGGGCCCCTTCCCAAAACTTGAGAAGGGGCCTTTGGAATGTAAGTTCCAGATACTTTATACCTGGCTGTTTGAGGGAAAAATATCTTTAGAAGGGCAAGCTACCTTATCTTGGAGAAATTCTCAGATAGGAAATTACAGTTCCCTTTCTGTAATTCTTAGCTCTCTCAGCAGGCTTCTGATCCATAATCTGTACTCTTAAACATTAGAGATCCTTTTACTGAAGGGCAGTACTGGTTTCCTTTCGGATATAACTCTCATCACTGTTAAATTAATTAAACAAGGAGGCCAATAGGCTGAGTGGCTTTAATGCCTTACCATCCTACCAAGCAAACCCAAACCTAAGCCTGTAAATGTCTCAAGACAAAGATATCAAAACCTAAGGACAATCAACCAAAAATAGCCAACTAGGATTTCCAATAAGTCAAATGCTTAAGTATAGCCAATCAGATAACTTCCTTGCTTTTCTTCTGCCTTTTCTCTATAAAAGTCTTTCCCTTGGTTCCTGTCAGTGGAGCACTCCTAAGCACTTCCAGTTTGATGCTGCACAATTGGAATTGCTTTTTGCTCAAATAAACTCTTAAAATTTTTAATGTGCCTCAGTGTATCTTTTAACATCACAGATGAATACATGATCATTTATGGTTAAGTTTCTGTCTTTTGTGTTGGTTAGTAGAAGTGGAATTCGTAATCATAGATGAAAATCACAATTACATTTCTGGCCCTGTGAAACTCAGGGAAAGATCTCAGGGTGATGACCATGAGGCTGAGGTGGAGGAGTCAGAGAATCTTTCTGTCCTCCTGTCTCTCCAAATGAGACCAAAATCCCCATTGGATCCCAGACACCCCTCCCAAGCCTCAGCCCCAACCCCAACTTCCAATTGCCTGCCCGAATATATGCAATCACATTTCTTGCTGACACCTCAAACAGAAAACAATTTAAGCTTTAATTCTTACCTGCATGTCCCAGAAAAACAATATTTCCTATTCCCATCTTATTTCTTTAAAATGATACCTATTGCCCCATTCAAGCTCAATAAGATCCATGCTGGCTACCCCATGTACCCCAAATCAAACACTCTCCTGGTCCTGTTGGTTCGTCTTAACACAGACTCTTGCTTCTTACAACCAGCCCTCTGTTTTCATCCTTGGTGTCACCACTGTGTTCAGAGCATCACCGTTGCCAGCATGCATGTAATGGCCCTGACTGTGCCTCTCCTTGCGTACTGCAGTGTACTGCAGTGTGTACTGAGAGCCTCTCTGTGGGTCCCTTCACAGCTCAGACTTTGAGCCCACGTCCACCTCTAACGGATTGAAGTTCCCATGTGATCCCGCTCTCCCTTTTCAGCTTTTCATCCCCAACTCCCTCTAAACAAGCCCTATATTCCAAATGATCTGACACCTGCAGCTGCCAAATACAGCTTTTGTTTGACCTTTTTGGTTTGCTCATGCTGTTCCATTCACGTGGCATATCCTCCTCCAAAGTCCTCTAGTCCTCTGATCGGGTAAAACTTGATTGCATACAACCAAGAAACAGCTTTACTTTTAGCTAGGACCACCATAGAATCTCCTTCCCTACCTATTTGGTTTTTTTTTTTTACTTAAAGACACTTTATGTATATTTTAATATCTGATAAGTCTACTCGTCCTTCATAGTTTTTCTTTTTTAGTATTATTTTATTGAGGTCATATTGGTTATAACATTGTGTAAATTTTAAGTGTACATCATCATTATATTTCAGTTTCTGGGTAGACTGCATTGTGTTTACCACCAAGAGTCTAGTTCTTAATTCGTCACCATACATATGTGCCCCTTTACCTCTTTCACCCTCACCCCACCCCCTTCTCCTCTGGTAACCATGAATAGGTTCTCCTTATCTACGTGATTGTCTATCTTCCACGTATGAGTGAAATTATATGGTATTTGTCTTTCTCTGTCTGACATTTTGCTTAGCATAATACCCTCAAGGTCCATCCATGTTGCCACAAAAGGCATGATTTTGTCTTTTTTTATGACTGAGTAGTATTCCATTGTGTATATATACCACATCATCTTTATCCATTCATCGGTAGATGGGCACTTAAGTTGCTTCCAAGTCTTGGCTATTGTGAATAACGCTGCAATGAACACAGGGGTGCATGTATCTTTACGCATTGGTGTTTTCAAGTTCTTTGGATAAATACCCAGCAACGGAATAGCTGGATCATATGATATTTCTATCCTTGATTTTTTGAGGAATCTCCATACTGGTTTCCATAGTGACTGCACCAGTTTGCACTCCCACGAGCAGTGTATGAGAGTGCCCTTCTCTCCACATCCTCTCCAACACATGTTGTTTCCTGTCTTGTTAATTATAGCCGTTCTGACGGGCATGAGGTGATATCTCATTGTAGTTTTGATTTGCATTTCCCTGATAGTTAATGATTTTGAACATCTTTTCATGTGCCTGTTGGCCATCTGTATATCTTCTTTGGAGAAATGTCTGTTCAGGTCTTTTGCCCATTTTTTAACTGGGTTGTTAGTTTTTTTGTTGTTGAGATGCATGTGTTCTTTGTATATTTTGAAGATTAAGCCCTTATCAGATATATGGTTTGCAAATATCTTCTCCCAATTGTTAGGTTGTCTTTTCGTTTTGTTGATGGCTTCCTTTGCTGTGCAGAAGCTTTTTAGTTTGATTTAGTCCCATTTGTTTACTTTTTCTATTGTTTCTCTTAGCCGGTCAGACATGGTGCTTGAAAATATGTTGCTAAGACCAATGTCGAAGAGTGTACTGCCTATGTTTTCTTCTAGAAGTTTCATAGTTTCAGGTCTTACATTCAAGTCTTTAATCCATTTTGACTTAATTTTTGTGTATGTTGTAAGGTAAGGGTCTACTTTCATTTTTTTGCATGTGGCTGTCCAGTTTTTCCAACACCATTTGTTGAAGACACTTTCTTTTCTCCATTGTATGTTCTTGGCTCCTTTGTCAAAGATTAGCTGTCCATAGATGTGTGGGTTTATTTCTGGGCTTTGGATTCTATCCCGTTAATCTGTGTGTCTGTTTTTGTGCTAGTACCATGCTGTTTTGGTTGCTATAGCTTTGTAGTATATTTTGAAATCAGGGAGTGTGATACCTCCAGCTTTGTTCTTTTTTCTCAGGATTCCTTTACTTATTGGGTGTCTTTTTTTGTTCCAAATAAATTTTAGGATTCTTTGTTCTATTTCTGTGAAAAATGTTGTTGGAACTTTGATAGGGATTGCATTGAATCTATAGATGGCTTTAGGAAGTATGGACATCTTAACTATGTTAATTCTTCCAATTCAAGAGCACGGAATATCTTTCCATTTCTTTGTGTCTTCTTCAATTTCTTTCAGCAATGTTTTATAGTTTTCTGTGTACAGCTCTTTCACCTCTTTGGTTAAGTTTATTCTTAGGTATTTTATTCTTTTTGTTGCAATTGTAAATGGGATGGTATTCTTAATTTCTCTTTCTTCTACTTTGTTACTAGTGTATAGAAATGCAACTGATTTTTGTACGTTGATTTTGTATCCTGCAAATTTACCATATTTGTTTATTACTTCTAAAAGTTTTCTGGTGGATTCTTTAGGGTTTTCTATATATAAAATCATGTCATATGTAAATAGTGAAAGTTTCACTTCTTCCTTTCCAATTTGGATCCCTTTTATTTCTTTCTCTTGCCTGATTGCTCTGGCTAGGACTTCCAGTACTATGTTACATAAGAGTGGTGACAGTGGGCATCCTTGTCTGGTTCCTGTTCTTAGAGGGATAGCTTTCAGTTTTTCACCATTGAGGATGATATTAGCTGTGGGTTTCTCATATATGGTCTTTATTATGTTGAGGTACTTTCCTTCTATACCCATTTTATTCAGAGTTTTTATCATAAATGGATGCTGTATCTTGTCAAATGCTTTCTCTGCATCTAGTGAGATGATCATGTGATTTTTATTCTTCATTTTATTGCATAAGCCTCTTTGGATTGTTGATTTCAGGTTCATTGGATAGATTCCCAGTAATGGGATGGCTGGGTCATAGGGCATCTCTATTTTTAATTCTTTGAGGAATCTCCATACCGTTTTCCATAGAGGCTGCACCAGTTGGCATTCCCACCAGCTGTGTATGAGGGTTCCTGTTTCTCCACATCCTCTACAGCACTTGTTTTTTGTCTTGGTGATTATAGCCATTCTAACAGGCGTGAGGTGATATCTTAGTGTTGCTTTGATTTGCATTTCCCTGATGATTAGTGATGTTGAACATCTTTTCATGTGCCTATTGGTCATCTGTATATCTTCTTTGGAGAAGTGTCTGTTCATTTCCTCTGCCCATTTTTTGATTGGGTTGTTTGCTTTTGGTTGTTCAGTTGTGTGAGTTCTTTATATATTGTGGAGATCAACCCCTTGTCAGATGTATGTTTTGCAAATATTCTCTCCCAGCTGGTGGGTTGTCTGTTCATCTTGATTCTGGATTCGTTTATCTTGTAGAAGCTCTTTAATCTGATAAAGTCCCACTTGCTTATTTTTTCTTTAGTTTCCATAGTCTGGGTAGGCATTTCATCTGAAAAGATTCCTTTATGACCAATGTCAAGTAGTGTGTTGCCTATATTTTCTTCTATGAGTTTTATTGTTTCAGGTCTCACCTTCAGGTCTTTGATCCATTTTGAGTTAATTTTTGTGAATGGCGATAGTAGATGGTCCACTTTCATTCTTTTGCATGTGGCTGTCCAGTTTTCCTAACACCATTTATTGAAGAGATTTTCCTTTCTCCATTGTATTTTCTTAGCACCTTTGTCGAAAATTAGCTGTCCATATATGTGGGGTTTTATTTCTGGGCTTTCAATTCTGTTCCATTGATCGGTGTGTCTGTTTTTGTACCAGTACCATGCTGTTTTGATTACTATTGCTTTGAAGTATGTTTTGAAGTCAGGGATTGTGATGCCTCCCGCTTTGTTCTTTTTTCTTAGGATTGCTTTAGCTATTCGGGGTCTTTTGTTGCCCCATATAAATTTTATTATTTCTTTTTCTATTTCTGTGAAGAATGTCATTGGGATTCTGATTGGGATTGCACTGAATCTGTAGATTGCTTTAGGTAATATACACATTTTAACTATGTTTATTCTTCCAATCCACATGCATGGGATATCTTTCCATTTCTTTATGTCATCATGGATTTCTTTCAATAATGTCTTGTAGTTCTCATTGTATAGGTCCTTCACCTCCTTGGTAAGATTTATTCCTAGGTATTTTATTCTTTGTGATGCAATTGTAAATGGTATTATCTTTTTGAGCTCTCCTTCTGTTAGTTCATTATTAGCATACAGAAATGTAACTGATTTTTGTAGATTGATTTCGTACCCTGTGACTTTGCTGTAGTTGTTGATTATTTCTAGTAGTTTTCCAACGGATTATTTAGGGTTTTCTATATATAAAATCAAGTCATCTGCAAATAGTGAGAGTTTCACTTCTTCGTTGCTTATTTGGATTCCTTTTATTCCTTTTTCTTGCCTAATTGCTCTGGCCAAAACCTCCAGTACTATGTTGAACAGGAGTGGTGAGAGTGGGCAGCCCTGCCTCGTTCCTGTTCTCAGAGGAATGGCTTTCAGTCTTTCCACATTGAGCATGATGTTGGCTGTGCGTTTGTCATAAATATCCTTTATTATGTTGAGGTACTTTCCTTCTATACCCATTTTGTTGAGAGTTTTTATCATAAAAGGATGTTGTATCTTGTCAAATGCCTTCTCTGCGTCTATAGAGATGACCGTGTGGTTTTTATTCTTTGTTTTGTTGATGTGATGTATCACATTGATTGATTTGCAGATGTTGAACCATCCCTGCGTCCCTGGTATAAATCCCACTTGATCGTGGTGTATGATCTTTCTAATGTATTGCTGTATTCGGTTTGCCGATATTTTGTTGAAGATTTTTGCATCTATGTTCATCAGCGATATTGGCCTGTAATTTTCTTTCTTTGTATTGTCTTTGTCTGGCTTTGGTATCAGGGTGATGTTGGCCTCATAGAATGATTTAGGAAGTGTTCCATCTTCCTCTATTTTTTGGAATAGTTTGAGAAGGATGGGTATCAAATCTTCTTTGAATGTTTGATAAAATTCACCAGAGAAGCCATCTGTTCCTGGACTTTTATTTTTTGGGAGGTTTTTTTTTTTTTCTATTTCTTTTTTTTTTTTTAATTTTTTGTTTATTGCAGTAACATTGGTTTATAACATTGTAAAAATTTCAGGTGTACATCATTGTACTTCTATTTCTGCATGGACTACATCATGTTCACCACCAAAATACTAATTACAACACATCACCACACACATGGGAGGTTTTTGATTACTATTTCAATCTCTTTACTTGTGATTGGTCTATTCAGATTCTCCATTTCTTCTTGGTTTAGTTTTGGGGGGTTGTATGAGTCTAAGAATTTATCCATTTCTTCTAGATTGTTCAATTTGTTGGCATATAATTTCTCATAGTATTCTCTTACAATCCTCTGTATTTCCGTGGTATCCATTGTAATTTCCCCTCTTTCATTTCTAATTTTATTTACTTGAGCCTTTCCTCTTTTTTTCTTAGTAAGCCTGCCTAAAGGTTTGTTGATTTTGTTTATCTTCTCAAAGAACCAACTATTTGTTTCATTCATCCTTTCTACTGTTTTTTTGGTCTCAATTTCATTTATTTCTGCTCTGATTTTTATTATTTCTCTCCTTCTGCTGACTTTGGGCTTTGTTTGTTCTTCTTTTTCTAGTTCTGTTAGGTGTAATTTAAGGTTGCCTATTTGGGATTTTTCTTGTTTGTTAAGGTGGGCTTGTATCACTATGAGTTTCCCTCTCAGGACCGCTTTTGCTGCATCCCATATGTTTTTGGTATGGCATATTTTCATTTTTGATTGTTTCCAGATAGTTTTTGATTTCTCCTTTAATTTCATCAATGATCCATTGGTTTTTCAGTAGCATGTTGTTTAATCTCCACATTTTTCTCACGTTCCCAGTTTTTATTCATGGTTCATTTCCAGTTTCATAGCATCATGGTCTGAAAAGATGCTTGTTATGATTTCAATCTTCTTAAATTCATTGAGGCTTGCTTTGTTTCCCAACATATGGTCTATCCTTGAGAATGTTCCATGCACGCTTGAGAAGAACGTGTAGTCAGCTGTTTTTGGATGGAGTGCTCTGTATATGTCTACTAGGTCCATCTCATCC
Organism: Diceros bicornis minor; assembly: GCF_020826845.1. Taxonomy (NCBI): domain Eukaryota; kingdom Metazoa; phylum Chordata; class Mammalia; order Perissodactyla; family Rhinocerotidae; genus Diceros; species Diceros bicornis. The sequence continues at coordinate 1,006,943 of NW_026691844.1, read as the reverse complement.
ACTTTTTCATTTAAGTCTACTATTTCTTTATTGACTTTTTGTCTGGATGATCTATCCATTGATGTAAGTGGGGTATTAAGATCCCCTACTATTATTGTGTTTTTGTTAATGTCTCCTTTTAGGTTTGTTAATAGTTACTTTATGTATATTGGTGCTCCTATGTTGGGTGCATATATATTTATAAGTGATATGTCTTCTTGGTGGAGTGTCCCTTTTATTATTATATATTTCCCTTCTTTGTCTCTCTTAACCTGTTTTATCTTGAAGTCTACTTTGTCTGATATGAGTATGGCAACACCTGCTTTCTTTTGTTTGCCATTAGCTTGAAGTATCGTCTTCCGTCCTTTCACTCTGAGCCTGTGCTTGGCTTTAGTTCTGAGATGTGTTTCCTGGAGGCAGCATATTGTTGGGTCTTGCTTTTTAATCCATCCTGCCACTCTGTATCTTTTGATTGGAGAGTTCAATCCATTTACATTTAGGGTAATTATTGATATATGAGGGCTTAATGTTGCTGTTTTGTCACTTATTTTCTGGTTCTTTTGTGTTTCCTTTGTTTCTTGTCCCATTTGTTTCGAACTGCCGATTCAGTTTGGTTGTTCTGTCTTATGACTCTTCTAGTTTTCTCTTTGTTTATCATATGTGATTTTGTTTTGATTATTTGTTTAGTGGTTACCTTGAGGTTTGTGTAAAAAATCTTGTGTATGAGATATTCCATTATCTGATGGCCTCCTATTTCCTTATACTAAGTCAATTCAATCACTTTCCTCTTCCCCTTCTAAGTCGTTCTTGTTATACCTTATTTTATCTTGTGTTGTGGCTGTGTGTTTACAGTGATGAGGTTAAATTTATTTTTGATGAATTCCTTCCTTTGACCTTGATTTTAGTATTTAAATGGTTGCTAACCTATTCCAGTAAAGATCTACTATTTTTCTGAGTTTGTCTACCTATTTTTCTCCTTGCTCCAAGCTTTGTATTCCCTTTCTCTTCTTTTTTTCAGACCTGAGGGCCTTCTTGAGTATTTCTTGTAGTGGGGGTCTCATGGCCATGAACTCCCTTAGCTTTTGTTTATCTGGGAGAGTTACTATTTCTCCATCATATTTGAAGGATATTTTTTCTGGGTAGAGTATTCTTGGCTGAACGTTTTTGTCTTTCAGTATTTTGAATATATCATTCCAGTCACTCCTAGCCTGTAAAGTTTCTGTTGAGAAATCCGCTGAGAGCCTGATGGGAGTTCCTTTGTACGTTACTTTTTGTTTTTGTCTAGCTGACCTTAATATTGTTTCTTTGTCATTGACTCTGGCTAGGCTTACCACTAGGTGTTGTAGAGAGGGCCTTTGTCTATTAATATATTTAGGTGACCTGTTGGCTTCGCTTACTGGTATTTCCTGCTCCTTCCCCAGATTTGGGAAATTCTCAGCTATTATTTCCTTGAATAGGCTCTCTGTCCCTCTTTCCCTCTCTTCTCCCTCAGAAATACCTATAATTCTTATGTTACATTTCCTAACAGAGTCAGATATTTCTCGGAGACTTTCTTCATTTCTTTTTAGTCTTAGTTCTCGCTCCTCTTCCATCTGGACCATATCTGTATTCCTATCCTCTAAAATGCTAATTCTTTCCTCCATATTGTCAGCTCTGTTCTTTAAAGATTCCAGATTCTTCTTTATCTACTCCATTGTGTTCTTCATCTCCATCAGCACTGATTGGTTTTTCTTTATGATTTCAATCTCGTTTGTGAAAAAACTCCTAATCTCATTGAATTGTTTGTGTTGTCTCGTATTTCATTGAGTGTTTTTATGATAGCTATTTTGAAATCTCTGTCGTTTAGATTATGGATTTCTATGTCTTCAGGGTTGGTTTCTGGGTGCTTGTCATTTTCCTTCTGGTCTGGTGATTTCATATATCTTTGCACTGTGGGTCCTGTGTTGGCTTTGTTTTACCTCATCCTGGAAATCTCTGGTTGCAGTTTCCACCTGCCACCACTGTGTGGTGGTAAAAGGCTGTGTAATCTAAGCCCCCTGCACTCTGCCTCGGTTTTTCTGCTGAGATCCGTGGGTCAGATCGCTTGGTCTAGTCTGCCGCGGATCACTTGGTCTGGTCTGTTCAGCTGAGCTGCAGGTTCCAGTTTGTGGGGAGGGGGTGGCTCTCTCTTTTGCCCTCTGGGTCCCTGGTGTGGGGGGCTTCTCGTTTGCCCCTCATTATCCGCTCTCTGGGGTGCTCAGATGTTGATGGTAGCCCTGTGACTCTTCTGAGTCCTCTCTCCCCACTTCCTCCGGGGGCCCAGTATGTTCCACTCTCAGATGTGCAGTAGTGTGGATCTTTCTGATCTAGATTTTCACTGTCTGGGATTCCGTTGTTGGTCTGTGACTGTTCCTTTTGTTGTATCTTATCGGGGGAAGAGTTCACGGGAAAACTCACTCCGCCATGATGCTGACGTCACTCTCCTAGCCTCTGTATTTTTTACCATTGATCTATTTGTCTATTTCTTTGCCAATACCATGCTGTCTTGATTACTGTAGCTTTATAGTAAGTCTTGAAGTCAGGTAGTGTCAGTCCTCCAACTTTGTTCTTCTTCAATACTGTGTTGGCTATTCTGAGTCTTTTGCCTCTTTTCCAGGTAAACTTAGAATTAGTTTTGTTGATATTCGCAAAAATAACTTGGTGGGATTTTGATTGGGATTCCATTGAATCTATAGATCAAAGTAGGAAGAACTGACATTTTAACAATATTGAGTCTTCCTATCCATGGACATGGAATATCTCTCCATTTATTGAGAATTTCTTTGATTTCTTTTATCAGAGTTATACAGATTTCTTCATATAGATCTTGTACCTATTTTGTTAGATTTATTCCTAAGTACTTCATTTTGTGCGGTGCTAATGTAAATGGTACTGTGTTGTTTTTAGTTTCAAATCCCAATTGTTCATTGCTGGTATATAGGAAAGCAATAGGCTTGTGTATGTTCACCTTGTATCCTGTTACCTTACTATAATCACTTCTTAGTTCCAGGAGTTTTCGTCAATTCTTTGGGATTTTCTACACAGATAAACATGTCATCTGTGAACAAGAACATTTTTATGTCTTCCTTCTCAATCTGTATGCCTTTTTTTTAATAATTTTATTTATTTTTCCCCCAAAGCCACAGTAGATAGTTGTATGTCATAACTGCATGTCCTTCTAGTTGCTGTATGTGGGACACGGCCTCAGCATGGCCGGAGAAGCAGTGAGTCGTTACGCACCAAGGACCCGAACCCGGGCCACCAGCAGCGGAACGTGTGAACTTAACCGCTAAGCCATGGGGCCGGCCCTCTGTATGCCTTTTATTTCTTTTTTCTTATCTTGTACTAGATAATTGCACTGGATACAGAATTTTAGGTTGACGATTTTTTTTCTTTCAACACTTTAAATATTTCACTTCATTCAATTCTTGCTTGCACGGAATTCTGATGAAATTCTTATCATTGTTCTTCTATAGGTAAGGTGTTTTTATCCTCTGCCTTCTTTCAAGATTTTTCTTTTTGTCTTTGTTTTCTGCAATTTGAATATGGTATGCCTAGGTGTAGATTTTTAGTTTTTTATCTTGCTTAGTGTTCTCTAAGCTTCCTGGATTTATGGCTTGCTCTCTGTTATTAATGTGGGGAAATTCTTAGTCATTATTACTTTAAATATTTTTTCTGTTCCTTTCTCTCTTTCTCTTCCTTTTGGTATTCTTATTATGTATATATTGTATCTTTTGTAATTGTCCTACAGTTCTTGAATGTTCTATTCTGTTTTGTTTTGTTTTCACTTTTTTCTCTTTGTATTTCAGTTTGGGAAGTTTCTATTGACATATACTGAAGCTCAGAGATTTTTTCCTCAGCCATATCCAGTCTACTGGTCAGCCTAGCAAAGGCATTCTGCATTTCTGTTAAAGTGTTTTTGATTTCTAGTATTTCTTTTTGTTTCCTAGTATTTCTTTTTGATTCTTTCTTAGAGTTTCAATCTCTCTCTTACATTATCCATTGTTATTGCAATGTTGTCCACTTTTTCCTTTAGAACCCTTAGCCTATTAATCATAGTTATTTTAAATTCCCAGTCTAATCATTCCAAAATCATTGCCATATTTGAACTTGGTTCTGCTGCTTTCTTTTTCCCTTCACACTGTTTTTCCTTGCCTTTTAGCATGCCTTGTAATTTTGGTTGAAAACTGGACATAACGCATTAGGTATTAGGAACCAAGGTAAACTGGCTGTGATTAAGTGTGATGATTTATGTTGACCTGGCTAGGAGTTACACTGTGTTTGCTGTGGCTGTAGCTCTCTGAGAGCTCAGGTTCCTCTCGTGTCCTTGTTTTTATCTACCCGAGAAAGTCCTTCATAAATAGAGTTTGAGCCTTGCAGTCTTTTCAACTGCAATCTGCTGTTATTGTGCAGGGGTCCTGTTGCTGTGTGGTGAGGTGTTGGGAGGGGGAGTGGCCTATGGTTCTATGATTAGGTCTCAGTCTTCTTATGGGCCAGTGCCCCTGAGATATGACCTTCACAAATGATTCTCAGCTTTTTTCCTGTCTTACATATCACAGGAAGGCTAGAGGCGGCTGGAGTTGGCTAATCACTCTTCCCCAGGTCAGAGGAAATAGTTTCCCTTGAGTGCTGGTCTTTGTTACAGAGAACTGGAGGAAGAACAGGGTGCTCCAACATATTTCAAAATGGTGGCGTTTCCTCTGTCCCTGCTCATAGCAGGAGGGGATTTTCCTCCAGTCTTCACAGTGAGAACTCAGTGAGGCTCCTGAAGGTAAAACTCAAGAAAGTGTAGGGGTCCCCTGGAGTTTGGAACTCTCCAGCTAGTCCACAATCTGCCTCCAGCAGTTGAAAAACTACAGTTTGTGTTCCTGCTGGTACTGGGTCCACCAGCGGACTTCTCCACTTGGGCTCTGCTCCTGGTAACCTGTGATTCTCTGTAAACACCTCTCTCCAGTGTTCAGGGTAGTTGTCTGCCCTGTGACCTCAATTCTCTGACAGATCTAAGAGGAGATATTGTTTTTTAGTTTATTCAGTTGTTTTCTGTTGTAAGGATGGGAGTGATGCGTCTAAGCTTTTCATGTTGCAGAGCAGAAACCTGAAGTCTAGGTTACCTTTCTACTGTGCCTGAGGTTCTCTCTCATGCTGCCAACAAAGAGACCTAATTCCACTTAAATGACCCATTTCCTTGCATTGACTTGATTTTTTTCATGCTATTGGTCTCTTCTCTTGCTTCTTTGACCTACTGAAAGCAACTTGTCCAGCAAGAAGGTGACAGTTGAAATCGTGGTCAGTACCTGGCCCCACAATGAGGTTGTAAGCTTCCAGGTTACTAGAAGGCAGATGACAGCTGGGCCCCAGCTTGTGTGGGGCTTATCTTGCCAAAACCAGCTCCAGGCTGAGCAAAGACTCCGCCCAGCACCCCCATCCTGCCCAGGTCACCTGCTGCTTCTCTGTTTCCCAGTCCTAGGGCTCTCGCTGACTGTTCTTCTATAAATCCACCCTCCAAGGGAGGTTTGGAGAGCATCCCAGGGAGGCAGCAGCAGTGAGAGATACACAGAGCCCCAGAAATGACATGGTTTTGGACCTTGGTCTACAAAGTCTTCTCCAAATTGTTGCTGGGAAAGAGGAAGACTGTAAGAGTTCCTTGGCCTCATGTGGACTGTGGCAGCCAGTACACAGGGGTCCGGTGGCTGGAAGAAGAGTCCCCCAAGTCTTATCAGCGTGGGGGGGGGTTCCAGGACTGAGTTCCAGGCCAGGACTTTGGAAGTAGGCATCACCACAAGACACGACATGGCCTGAAGTCAGTCCAGAGCTGCTAGTGGAAGAGCCCAGGAAGGAAGCAAGTGGAGTGTTGGGAGTAGGGCGAAGGCTGGGCCCAGGGCCACAGATGCCAAACCAGAGATGCCCATGCTGGAGGAATGCTGGGAGAACACCAGCATCATTAAGTTTGCAATAATTCTTTTAAATAATTTTTGAAAATACTTTAACCTTTAAGAATCAAAATGGCTACATTTGGAACACTATGTATCAGTCAGTTTTTTGACGTTAGAAACTGGTAGGCCATGGTCTTCAAGACAAAAAGCAAGCATTGCTGTCCTTTGAAACAGCTGGTGAATCTCGCGCTGCTGTGTGTGCATGAAAGAACCTGCTTTTATACTTGTATTTTTTGTGTTGAATATCTATTTTTAATTTGCATAATTATGTTTTGATTCTTCATGCTTTCTCATTTTATAGAATTAATTTGCATTGACCATAAGCTATAAATAAAAGAAATAAATGTGTGAAATAAGTGGCTAAAAGAGGAGCGGATTTCCTTTGACGAATGGGGGCGGGGTGGGAAGAAAACTGTAGATGGGGTGGATGTGGGGGTCTCCCAGGCCTTGGGAATGTAATGCTCATGAGAGGCAAGTTCCTGCCCTCCACGGAGAGGAGGGGGGTACTGCCACTCCCCTAAGCCAACCCTAAAAGAACATTAGGTAACTTTGGGGGATACCTGCAAGAAGAGCTTGGCATCTTATTTGATAAGACTGTTGATCTGCCCAAAGGAAAACTGGGGGTTTAGCCCTTGGAGAGAATCTGCCCAGCCCCCCAACAAGGCACACACAACAAGGTGTGAGTTTCCTGTGGGTCAAAGAACATCTGGAAAGCTGGCCATATTGAGCCATTTTGCTGCATCCTTTCTAAGCACGCTGTCTGCTCGGTGACAGGTCCAGCATCACAGGAGCATTGGGGTGTCCTGGAATGAAAAGGCAGAGCAGAGGTTAGGGGTTCAGCCAAACCTGCAGGAACTGAGGAATGGGGAGGACCCAGAGGAGGCTGTGGCTGCACGATGTTTCCCTCATCTCTCTCTCTTGCCTCTGGTGCTGAGGGAACAGCAAGAGCCTGTCAGAGGGAGGAAGGAGAGGTTTCTGGAGGCAGAACAATCCCTCCCCATTGCAGGCCCCCAACCTGTCAGGGGTCAGAACTGGATGTGAGTTCAGTGTTTGCAAACTGGACAGATCATTTAACAATTAAATTTATATGAACACTGTGGGCCCTGCCCAAGATGCTACTGAGGGACAAGAAAGAAGGATGCCACAGAGGCAAGCAAAGGTAGTGATGTGAAAACGCTAAAAGACATAAAAACATGTCATGTCACTACTTCGTAGGAAGACTGTTAAATCAGAAGGTTTCAACTGTACATTTTAAAAAGATTTTTTTGTGATTGTTTCCCATCGACATGAGGCAGAAAGAAAAGAAGCATTGACTTACTTTTTTAATGACAAAAGCAATACATGATCCCTGTAAAAATTTATGTACACCACAAAAATTTACAGTGCCACAGTACCCCATACTTTATTTATCTGGTTTCCTAGTAGCATGTAGGTTGTTTCCAACCTCACCCTGCTGCAGTGAGCAGCCTCAGTAACTTTAGGTACTGGTGTGAATATTTCTGTAGAACAGATTCCGGGATGTGGAACTGTTGGGTCAGGAATGTTCACATTTATAAATTGGTTGACATTACCAAAATTGACCTCAATATGGCTGCACCAATTTAGAAGCCTGGCAAAAATGTGTGGGAGTGCCTAATTCATGGGAATGTTTGTCTTCTCATGTAAGATTCCTGTGTGGCCAATGATGACTTGACTTGCACCTGCAGTGGAGGTTGAGGTCCTCTCTCAGCCTTTGTGAGTTAGTGTCCCCAGGCTGCCTCAAGCAGGAGAAGCCTCACAAGCAGACTCATCACAGGTGTGTTTGTTCACTGGACTGGGATCCACCCATAAGTGCTGGGTTCACCGGTTCCCAGTCTTGAGGGATAACGGCATGGAAAATGTGAACAGTAGGGAGGACTAAATATATCATGCCCTGTTTTTAGAAACTTGCAAAAGGGTCATGGGACATGGGCTGGAAGGAGATGGGTGTCTACTCTGAATGTTCTGGCCTCCTGAATGGCCTCCAGCACAGTCTTTGTGGCTCACAAAACATGTAGCTGAATGTCTAAGATCCCTTCCAATTTAAGGCCAGGCGTCCCATCATTTAAAATGTGCTGATGGAGCTACTGGTCATTTAAAAATGATTTAATGTTGCCTTTTGTATCAGCTATACGTTTTCTTTTCTCTTTTTCTTTTCCTTTCTTTCTTTTTTTTTTTTTTTTTGTGAGGAAGATCAGCCCTGAGCTAACATCCATGCCAATCCTCCTCTTTTTGCTGAGGAAGACCGGTTCTGAGCTAACATCTATTGCCAATCCTCCTCCTTCCCCCCACCGCAAAGCCCCAGTAGATAGTTGTATGTCGTAGTTGTACATCCTGCTAGTTGTTGTATGTGGGACGCCACCTCAGCATGGCCGGACAAGCGGTGAGTCGGTGTGCGCCCGGGATCCGAACCCGGGCCGCCAGTAGCGGAGCACGCGTACTTAACTGCTAAGCCCCGGGGCCAGCCCCTGCTTTTCTTATTTAATGCACAAAAATGATCTCAAAGGAATAGATAATGGTCGCATACAGTCAAGGAACATATCTTTAATGTTATCACAAAAACATTTGTGAGTAGGATCCCAAAATATTTGCAAACTAATGCAAATCATTACAGAAAATGAAACTTCATTTTTCTGAATATCATACACAATATGTTAATAAGGCTATAATTCTATCATAACAGGTGGCCAAGCATACTTTCCTAAGTTCAAAAATGCATTTATTTGATTTGTTAGAGAAACAAATCACAATAGATGGCCCAATGCCCTGTTTGGAATTGTATAAAACGAGTCCTGTGCGGGAGCTGGTGTCTTCCGAGAGCCAACCATGTGCATCTCCTTCCAACTCCACTAGCAATGTCACATTGGCAGCCAGAGGTCAGCCACGGTGGGACTACTTACACCATGGAAATCAGCAAATGCTACAGACTTTTTCCCCCAGACAACCAGTTATTAAACATTTTCCAGACACCACTGCATTCCTTTATCATTCTCTTTATATATTACTATATTTTGGAATGAACCATTTGAGAATAAGTTACAAACATCAGGTCCCATTACTCCTTAATACTTTTTTTGTGTGTGTGTGAGGAAGATCAGTCCTGAGATAACATCTGTTGCCAATCCTCCTGTTTTTGCTGAGGAAGATTGCCTCGGGCTAACATCTGTGCCCATCCTCCTCCACTTTATATGGGACGCCAACACAGCATGGCTTGACAAGCAGTGCGCCAGTGCGCGCCCAGGATCCTAACCTGCAAACCTCGGGCCACCGAAGCGGAGCGTGCGCACTTAACCATTGCACCACCGGGCCAGCCCATTACTCCTGAAGAGTGTATTTTCTTAAAACAAGGGCATTCTCCTACATCAAAATCAGGAAGTTAACATTTGTCCAATATTACTATCTGATCCACAGCCATTTTTTAAAATGTCTCTTTTTCTCCAAATAATGTCTTCTATAGGTCTAGGGTCCCACCCAGGGTCACCTGTTGTGTTTACCATCACCTGTTGTGTTTACTCTTTCGTCTCCTTCAATCTGAAATAATTCCTTAACCTTGCCTTTATTTTCTATGACCTTGACATTTTTGAAGAGTATCAGTCAGTTTGTCTGATGTTTCCTCATGATTTATGAATGTTGGGGGCAGGAATACCTCAAAAGTGATGCTGCTGTGTTTTTTTCACCGCATTGTATCAGGAGGCACATAGTATAAATTTATGTCATATCTGGTAATGTTAACTTTCATCACTTGGTTAATATGGTGTCTGCCAGACTCCTCCACTATAAAGTTGATTGATAAGTGTTTTGTACTTCTAAATTAATAAGTAAGTAATTAGTATTTTGTGGGGAAATATTTCAGACCTCTATTGTAGGGTAGAGCTTTCTCTTCTCCTTCATTTATTCATTCATTTATTTATGTATATCAGTGTAGATATAGATACTCTTGGATTCCTATTTTCCTTAATCTGTAACCACCATTAATTATTTGATGTTCAAATTTGGCCAGTGGGAGTCCTTTAAAGCTGACTTTTCTGTACAATTGGCATCTCCCCATCATTCCTTGAACATTTCCTTACTTTCTGGTAGAGGATGTTGGAGACTCATTCCGGTATGTTTTTTTCAACACCACCAAGCTATTAACTCAATTCTGACACCATCTACCTAGAGATAGTGTCAGATCCGACAGGTGAAGGGCTCAGTCCTACAAGATTGCCCCCACTTCACACACCAACTGCAAGTCCAGGTTGTTACCTGTGCTTTTGACCAATGCATGATAAATCAGAGGTTTCCACAATCCACTCCTTGGGTTCAATTAATTTGCTAGAGCAGCTCACAGAACTCATAGAAACAGTTTACTTACTAGAGTACTGGTTTATTATAAAAGGATATAACTCAGGAACAGCCAGATGGAAGAGATGCATAGGGCTAGGCATGTGGGATGGGGTGCAGAGCTTCCCTACTCTCTCCAAATGCCACTCTCCCTGCATCTCCAAGTGGTCACCAACCTGGAATCTCCTCTAACCCACTCCTTTTGGGTTTTACGGAGGTCTTATTACATAGGCATGATTGATTAAATCATTGGCCATCAGAGATTGAACTCCATCTCCAGCCCCTCACCCCTCCAGGGGAGGGGAGTGGGGCTAAATTACAACCCTCTAATCACATAGTTGCTTCCCCTGGCAACCAGCCCCATCCTTAGGGACTTTTCAGAAGTTATGGCATAATTTAAACTCGGGTGTGGTTGAAAGGGGCTTGTTATGAATATGAAAAGACACCCTTACCACATAGGAAATTCCAAGGGTTTTGGGAGCTCTGTTCCAGAACTTAGGTTGAAGATTAAATATATATTTCTTATTATAAATGAGAATATCACACCCATCTTTTCTCTGACCCAGCCCTGGAGTCCTTCATTTCTGTAAGGAGCCTTGGTTCCTTTCAGTGGAAAATAATACTAAAAACCAAGTTCTGGGCGCTAGGAGTGCTCATTGGTACAGGGGTATTGTTTCTAAGCTCTCAAAGCAGCTAGAGCTAGGAATCATCTGTATGCACACATATCCAACTCCCTATCTATTTATCTATCATGCACCATCTATCTACCTATCTATCAATCATCTAGCTATCTATCATGTGTGTGTTCCATCTATCTATACAAAGTAAAAACGACAAGGTCACAGAGTTATTCTTTCATTCTCTCCTTTCCCGTCTGTATTTTTTGTAATTTCCTTTCTCTGACAGAGAAACTTGACTCTCAGCACGCCTGGTGAATTTTCTTATTTGCTTGTTGAGCAATTCTTGTCATTCTTTACTTTAATGTTCAGATTGCCCCACAATTGATGAGTCGGAGCCTCTTCAGCCCAGCCTCTCTGTCCTCTTGCTAGACCCCATCAGTTATGAGCACATCTGTGCTTTCTGGCACCAGATGCTCCAGATGCACACCGTGCTTTCTCTGCCCCAGCCCCGGGATCAGCTTTCTCCAAGTTCATTTTAGTGGGGACTGACATTTAAGACTAGGATCTGAGCCCTAGATGAACTCACTGCTTAAGAAGTGACATTGCTTCTAGATGTTTGTAGAGCTAGAAAATATATACAAAAAATATACAAATTAACTGATACCTCTAATCCAATCCAATCAGGTTTCTCCCTTTTCCCCCCATCCCAGTTTCCTTCTCCATCTTCCACAGGAACACCCCGGCTCCTGGCAACATCAATCTATTTTTCCTCTATTGTTCATTCCTACCATACACACAAACAAGCCTTGGAACTGCCTCTTTTTCTTAAAGAAGGTCATACACACACACACACGTCGACATGCACACAGGCGCCTCTGCCCCCCTGCTGCGCTGAAGTCTTTAGCTTTTGCTGTCATTTTGGCGGGACACTCGGGTGGTGCACTAGGTCACTCTAGACAAAGCGGGAGAGCCAAGCGCTGGCCGGGCGTCGAGGAAGCTGCCCAGGACCCAGCCCTGCGGCCGCGAGAGCGCGTCACCACAGCCCCAGGGCGGGGTCTGAGGGCTCATAAGGCTGTAACCACGTGCCACTGTCGTCCTCTTCGGGGACACGTATCCCTCTAACCGGCAACGGGCAGATGGTGAGGGGATCCGGGTGTTCACCGCCATCGTGGCCTCTGGGCCTGAAATATGCGCAGAGCGAGCCCGAGAAGCTGTCTGTGAAAGTGAGATGTGGGAGCTGTCGGACACACTGAAGGAGGAGAGCCGCCCCGCCTCGCAGTCCAGGAAGACACCCGCGCGCCGGGGCGGCACGCGCAGGGTGAGCGCCACGCGGTGGGGTCCAGGACAAAGTACTCGCAGCGGTTCCACAGCCCCATCACCAGTAGCCGCTGGCCGGACTCAGGCGCGCCGGCCCCGCGCGCGGCCCCGCGGCCAGACGCGCGCCCAGGAAGCAGCGGCCGCGCCGGCCCACGTGCACCTCCCAGTAGCGGCGGCCGGCAGAGCAGCGCTCACGGCTTAGCGCGCACGTCTGCTCCGAGAGCCGCTGCAGACCGCCCGGCTCAGCGGCCAGGCCCGGGGCCGCCGCGCGGGAGGACACGCTCTTGCCATCCTCAGAGACCTCCAGGCTGGGATGCGCCGAGGCCGGATCCAGGGTCACGTCCACTGCGCAGAGGCGTGGGGTTAGTGCCCACAGAGGACGGTTCTGGGCCCCACCTGTCCCCTCCCCTGACAAGCAAACCTCTGATTCTCCTGGTAGAGCAATCCGTGGAATCCTCACATGCACCCCTACCCCAAACACCCCCTGGGGCTGAACTGGCCTGCAAGTCACTGCCCAGCATTTGAAAGTGTTAAGAGGAATCCTATTTCCTGCCCAGACAGGAAGGTTCTTCAATTCCATACTAGGTGCCATGGAGAGCAGAGATAGCAAACAAGGTAGATTCGTGGGGATAGAGGCGGGCTCACTTCCCCAAGTTCTGGTCAAGGAGGAGCTCAGGGCTGGTTCTAGTCCTGGCTGGTGCCACCACCCTGTGTGACCTGGAGATCACCACGTGAGCTCTGGGCCTCGGTTTTATGGCAATATTAGGATTTTAAAACTGAAAGAGACTGCTGAGGTTATCTAGTCCAGTGCCAGGTAGTCCAACACCCCATCCCCCAAAACACACCCATCTGATGGATGGGAACCCCAGGGATCCTTCAGTCAGATGAGAGGTTCCTCACAAACTCTGTATTCTTTCCTGCAAACAGGCCCTGGTAGCAGCCTTCCGACCAGATGGAAACAAACCTAGTGTACTAAAACCCAGAAAGCAATATGCGTGCCTGTGGGAGCCTGTGAGTGCAATCACATGCACGCGAGCAATGCGTGTATGTGTAAATGTGTGCACACGCAGAAATATGTGTCATGTTGTGTGTCTGTGTGTGCAGGCCCCATACTTGGCTCTGGACAGGCCCTCTAATCTCAGATCTTTCCACCTCCCTTCTGTCTAAGTCACAGTTCCTTGGCTTCAGTTACCTGCAGATTGTTGGGCTGCTCTCCACTCTGAAACCAAACAGAGAAGAAAAAGCAGGTCAGAGATCTGAGTCAGGAACTCTGGAACCTCGAGGAGGCTCAAGATGCATGAGGGGTGCCTGCAAACTGAATAACCCCATTCTCACCATGACAGTTGGTTTGGATCCAGGCGGGTCTGGGCCCACCATGGAATTTTCCCGGGTATTTGGGATTGGGTAGGGGGCGCATTTCAGTGCTGGGTTATACCAAGGCTGCACACAGGCTGAAGTTGTGCTGGGCAAAGCAGGAGAACACAGCATGTGGGCAAAGAGAACCAATACATGCGGCTGGGATGCCCTGAAGGACAGAAATGAAGCCTCAGCTCTGACCAGTTCAGTCCCCAGGAGACTCAGCTGAGCATGGCTCCAGTCTTAAGATGTCCTTTAGATATCTTGTCTTGCCTCCTTCCTAACGTGAGCCATTCTAAGTGAATTTCTGTTTCATTTTATCTTGTTCTGTGTTGGGGCCGGCCCCGTGGCTTAGCGGTTAAGTGCGCGCGCTCGGCTGCTGGCGGCGGGGGTTCGGATCCCGGGCGCGCACCGATGCACTGCTTCTCCGGTCATGCTGAGGCCGCGTCCCACATACAGCAACTAGAAGGATGTGCAGCTATGACATACAACTATCTACTGGGGCTTTGGGGGAAAAATAAATAAATAAAAAAATTTATCTTGTTCTGTGTTACAATAGAGAGATCACCAAGTTGTAAAATATAGTCATGCACCACACAATGTTTTGGTCAATGAGAAACCGCATATATGACGGTGGTCCCAAAAGATTAGTACCATATGGCTTAGGTGTGTAGTAGGCTATACCATCTAGATTTGTGTAAATATACTCTACGATGTTCACACAATGACAAAATCACCTAATGAGGCATTTCTCAGAATGTATCCCTGTTGTTAAGCAACATGTAGCAAAAGCAATAGAAGATCTTTTCAGAGCTCCATAAATTTACAGCAAGGCCTTCCAACCCTGCTTTTGCATCAGAATAACCAGTAGACTTTAAAAACATATAGCCCTTGCACAGAATAACTCAATTCTATAAAGATACTGATTCTCCCTAACTTTATCTATAAATTCAAAGCAATTCCATGTAAAACTACATTTAGATTTTTTTTAGGAACTTCATAAATTTATCCTAAAAGTTCTATTTTAAGGAGGTCCATTAACCTTAAAAAGAAAGCGGAAATGGAGGACAACTTGTACTTGCAGGTACTATAAAAACCACACCAATACAAACAATGCAGTGCTAGGTGCCCAATGGACAGACTCTTCTCGACATGGGAACCGAGTATGCACTGAAGGTGACCCCACATCAGTGGGGGGATCACAGATGGCAGAGCAGCTGGCTTTGGGAAAACTGACTCACCATATGGAGAAAAATCACTGGAGTCTCACCTAACACCAAATAAAATGGTGAATTTCAGATGGATTAAAGACCTACACATAACACACATAAAGTGAATAAAAGAAAGTGTAAGAGAATATCTTTGTGACCTAAGAGTGAGGAAGCTCCTCTTCAACAAAACATCAAAAACACAGGGTACAAATTTGATGAATTAGATTTTATCGAAATTAATGATTTCTTTTCAATAAGGGGCAACACAGACAAAGCAAATAGCAGATAACAGAATAGAAGAAGGAATTCACAATGTTTAATATCAATGAGGGATTAATATCCTATATATATATATATATATATATATATATATAAAAGAACTCATGTGAATCAATAAGAAAGAGACAGCATCCCATAGGAAAAAAGGGCAAAGGCCACAAACTGGCAATTTTCAGAAAACGAAGCCCCAAAACTAGCATGTAAAGAGAGGTCCAGACTTCTTAGTGTTCAGAGGAGTGCAGACTAAAAGCACAACGAGAAATCACTCATCCTCATTGACTGGCTAACTTAGAAAGCAGGCTCATGTGGCATGTGGGCATGTGGAGCCTCAAGGCACTGCCAATGGCAGGATAATGGTGCTGCCTTCAGAGGGTCCCTCTACCCCACTTGTGACACATCCCCCATGGGCCACCAACTCCCCTCCTGGGCATACATCCCAGAGAAATCTCCACACACAGCCAGAAGACTACACAGTTGAGGCTACTCATTCAGCGTTGTTTGTGGTGGTGTGGAGTGAGAGGCAGGCTTGAGTCTCCAGGAGAGTGGCTGGCTAAAATGGGTGCTCTGCAGCAGGAAGGAAAAACAGATCAGATGTACATGTGGAGGAAGGTAAAACACAGTGATGAGTGAGAAAAGCAAGGAACAGCATGAGACTATAAATGTTATTTACAGAAACTAAAATGTATGTGCACAAAACAGCAATTCACGTTTTACAAGAATACAGTCATGCATCACTTAACCATGGGGATACGTTCTGAGAAATGCGTCATTAGATGATTTCATCATTGTGTGAACATCATAGCTTGTACACAAACCTAGATGGTACAGCCTACTACACACCTAGGCTGTCTGGTACTAATCTTAAGGGACCACCATCCTATACGCGGTCCATCGTTGACCACCGAAACGTCATTATGTGGTGCATGACTGTATATACAAAATAAAGATACACATTAGACTGTATGCTGTATGGGGGGAAAGGAGGAAGGTACAGGGAGAAATAGTTACATACAGGGTAACATGCCCACTCCAGACCCATGAGTCAGAGTCTTTGAGAGTGGGCACCAGGAATCTAGATGACTCTGATGTGCAACCAGGATTGGCACCAACGATTTACAGTATGCTTACACCTCAGGACAATATCAAAGTAAATGCAGAAGTAAAACTCAGATATAACCTCTACCAAGTGACATAGATTAATATATGCCATGTGGCTGTGGAATAAACCAGAATGAAGCATGTTTGGTTAATCATAGCAATGACTGGGATGCTGAGATGTAAAGTGGACAGTGGGAGGGACATGAGCTTCACTCACCGGCCTGGCCTTCAGCTCTTCTCCAGTCTGAAGCAGCCAAGGGAAAATGGAATTAGAACACCAGGTCCCTGCAGCTTCCCTGCTCACATGATGCATTTTGCACCCACCCCTGCCCCTCTCCCCTTTCTCCTGCCACCCATACAGCCAGCAGGTTTCCAGCCTGGGCATCATACCTAGTTGGGAGATGAGAAGAACACACATGGATACCCAGATGCTAAAGAAGAAATAGTTCTAAGAACGGTCGCTTACCAAGTTCTGTCTGAAGCTTCCCTGTAAGCAAAACGCAGGGAAAACATCAGCCTGGGGATGAATGGAGACGCCTTCCCAAGGCAGTAAGGCCACTGGGAACCACTACTCACCCCAACCCCATCCTTGTCTCTGCATCACCCTAAAAAAAGAAGCCCATCTGCGGGATTCTTACGCCTCATCCTACTCCTTGCTCTAAAGCAGAGATCTGCACAGGCCCAGAAGGGACAACACTCTTGGTACTCAGGAGCCTCTTCCCAGGGCTCATGGCTGAAGGGGCTACTGCTCTTTTGCCCTGAAATCACATGCTTTCCTGGGGAGGAGGTCCTGCAGGAGCCTCAGCGCGGCTTCCTGGGTACATTATTTAAAGGACTGGGAGGACATCACACACAATTATTTCCCCTGGCCAGATACCAAGACTGATATTTTGCCATTAGAAACGCATTCCTTTGATTTTTTCATGCTAGGTCTTTTTTTTTTTTTCCTGAGGAAGATTGGCCCTGAGCTAACATCTGTGCCAGTCTTCCTCTTTTTTGTATGTGGGTTGCTGCCACAGCATGGCTGACCAGTGGTGTAGGTCCACACTGGGAACTGAACCCTCGAACCCTGCCAACCTAGGCCACCAAAGCAAAGCAGGCCAAGCTTAACCACTACACCACCGGCCGGCCCCCCAGGTCCTCTTTTAAAACTAAATGCTCCTGGGAAAGGCAACACCATACACTAATTCCAACTACAGTGTTAATGACTTATTATAGTTGGTTTTTTTGGGTTTCCTTTTTCCCCTTCAGGACTGGGTAGGCTGCAAGACAAACTTCTCCAACCTCACAATTTTGTCTGGAGTTTTACTGGAGCCGGCAAGGTGGTTCTTTAGGTCTTCCCCCTACCCATAGCGGCCTTCTCCATTCCCCTTCCTTTGGATTCACTCTCCCCTCCTCTGTACACACACACACACACACACACACACACACACGCACCATGGTTTCAAGGTGCTAAGTCCCTGTAGGTAGAAAAATGAATCTGATAATTCACTCCACTTTGGTGCAAATTAAAGGCGTTCCTTGCCAGTGGCACTTGTATTCAAGAGAAGGACATTCCAGGACGATGAACAGGAGGGAGTAGGCGTGTAATTGTAACTGAAGCGTATAGTTTGCAGGGGAGGGGCTGGCAGGGTCTGTCCACAGGGTCTCAGGCCAGACCTCCTTGGCAGCTGTGCTCCAGGCTGGGAGGGGAGAGGTGGGAGGCACAGAGGGATGGGTCGCTGCCATCCATCGCTCTTCAAAGGGAGCCTAAACTCATTGAACTATTTCTTCCACTGTGCGCAAGCAGGGTTACCCCACTAGCCCGCAGGCCAGCACCGTGTGCGCGGCACCCAGAGCTTACCCAGTTCCGCTGTGAGTTTCCCTGGAGAAGAAATGAAGAAAAGAGGGAAATCTCGACGATGAACACCGAAGCCTCGTTTCCCCAAAGTGCACGGCCTCGGGCCCCGGCGTTCTGGGGAGCAGGCTGGGGTGGACGCGAGGGAGGGGCGGGCCCCGAGGCTGAGGAAGCGGAAGAGCACCCCTCGGCCGCCCCCTATCTGCCCTGCCCGAGGGTCTGCAGTACCGGCCTTCTGGACCCACCGCCCTCCCTTCTGCTGTCAGGGCTGGGAGCGAAGAGCGCGCCTCTCCCTTGGTTACCTTTGTCCTTCTCCGCCTGCTCCTTCAGCTTTTCTGCCAGGAGGAAGAAAGGGGAGAGGACGTGAGTGCGCGCTCCCGCCTGTCCCCTCCCGCCTCAGCCCCGCCCGCGGGGGGACGGCGCCCCCACCGCCCCTCCCGGCAGGGCCGCCTGGTGGCTCGGGCCCTCCGCTGCTGGCGAGAGAGGTGCAGCGCCAGCGCCCTGGGCAGAGCCGGGAGGAGCGGCAGCGCCGCCAGAGTCCCGAGGAAAGCTCTCTTCCAGGGGGAGGTTCCGGGTGAAAACACGTCTGGAAAACACCCCACAGGGAGTTGTCCCGATTTAGGCGCCACGAAGACACTAAGTGACGACACTGTTCCGGCCCCTGCGTGCCGGAAAACCTTCCGAGGGACCTGTTGGCGCATTCAACCCCCTTGGCCCCACGGAAGCCATCTGTAAAGTGGGACTGGGACCTGCTCTCGAGGGGTGGATCCCGAGGAAGAGCGGCGAACTTGAAGCTGCTCGGCGGAAAGGGGGAAGTGCTGCCAACTGCAGGACGTGCAAGGACAGGGGCTGAGCGGCCGCCCACTCCCCTGGCTTGACGCCCCTGCGACCAGCGCCCTGGCCTCCTCCGCTTCTACTCTCGCCCTGCACCTGAAGATCAGGAGAATCCGAGGCGTGTTGTTGATATCTGGAGCCCAGTGAATTATTGCTCTCTACCCTCACCATGGAATCCACAAGTCATCCGCCTGCTCCTTGCAAATACCTGGCTTCTACTTTTCTTCACACCGTTGGAAGAACTGATAGCAAAGCCCCTCTGTCCTCTCCAGGCTCCCTGGGGAGGATCAGCCCAGAGGCAGGATGTGGCTCAGGGCAGATCCACAGTGGCTACACAGTAAAGAGACAGGTGCAAAAATGGAGAGTAACCCTTTAGAAATTCTTGTGGCATTTTAAGATAATAATTTTGTGTCTATTGAAGACAATTATAAAAAATTGGTGCTTTTATCTCAGTGGTCTTTTTAAAAAATATATTTTCCTTTTTTAGTGTGGTAAAATATACATAACATAAAAACTACCATCTTAACCATTTTTAAGCTTACAGTTCAGTGGCATTAAGTACATTCACATTATGCATCCATCACCATCAGAACTTTTTTCATTTTCCGAAACTGAAACTCTGTCCCCATTAGACTGTAACTCCCCATTCCTTCCTCCCCCAGCCCCTGGTAACTTCTCTTCTTTCTGTCTCTATGAATTGACTGTTCTAGGTGCCTCATATAAGTGGAATTATACAGTATTTGTCCTTTTGTGTCTTATTTCACTTAGCACAACATATTCTTTTGTTTTTAATTTTATTTTTCTAGCAATGCATTTTTATTGTATTGTACAGAAGTATTGGGCCACAATGGATTGGTCTTTCACCACAAATGGTTTGCAAAGCACTGATCTAAGAGTTAAGAGCTAGGGCTCAGGGTCAGATGCCACCCTGACCTGAAATCTCAACATTGTCCCTCTGTCCAGCCTCTCCTGCCTCCTCCCTGCTCCTCCAATAGCCACCCACATTCCCATCCCAGGACCTTTGCACTTGCCATTCCCTCTACCTGAATGACCTCCTTGCAGATATCTGTGTGACTCACACCCTTTCTACAGGATAAACACAAATCTAAGAAGGAAAAAAACGGATTTTCTCTGGTGCAAAAAGGGAAAGATACTCCCCCTTTCCCTTTTCTTAGAGTATTTCCTTTAAAAAACTTGTAAATCCTTTCTCTACCCCTTTGAGATTGTATGTAAATCCTTTTGAAAGCTGAATTAGCCTCTGGCCAGCACAAGCTAGAATTTTTTTTTTTTTTTTTTTTTTTTAAGGAGCTCAGAGCCATTTCTTTGGAATGTAAACATCCCAGGAGAAAGTGTCCCTAGCTCCATGCCATAAGTTTTACTTCCTAGCCAGGTTCCAAGTTGTAACTACTGTGCTTGTCATAGAGATGTAAGGTGTTTTATTTTTCCTTTGGATAAAAACAATTAGCTAACACAGATGGCCACTCCAATTACTAGGTGAATTTCAGATGAACTATGTGTAACACATGGTGTTGTCAAGTCCTCTTCCCTGAGGTCAAGTTATCGCTTATAAGGGTGAGGTTTCTTTCTTATGATAATGTAACTATTGATTTGGACCAATGTGAAAAATGGCTCATAGGTTAGGTTTATCCTCAAGATTTAACATGCCCTGGGCGTCCTGGATGATGGCTTCCGTCTCTGGAGGCAGGCACTGTCCCTGATGGTCTCTCCATTGAGCCTTGGGCTTGGGGTACCAGCCACTGGAGCTGCACCTCAGCTGAATGCCTCCCTCCTTGAAGCCCTCAAGGGAGATATGAGGGTCTGAGCCCAGCCCTGGGAGAGGCAGGAGGAGTGGGAAAGATCAGGCTCCTTCCCAGAACTTGTACGTGAAGTTCATGCCACTACTCAGCATTTGCAGTCACCGTAAGGCATCACAAACTGTGACTGCTCTTAACACACATGTGGGCTCACAGCCCCCACTCGTGGACTATAATAACAGTCTAAATCAGTTGTGCTGTGTGGGACATGGGGACAGTACTACCCTTGAGGGGCATTTGGAAATATGAGGGGGGCCATTTGGCAGGGAAGGACTACTGGCATTTAGTCATATTATGCATGGGACAGTCCCTTAGAATGAAGAATAGCCTCACCCCAAATTTCAATAGCTTGTTTTCTGTCTCTTAGATCCCACCAGAGCTCAAGGGCTTGTGTCATATGCATTCCTTTATCTCCCCATCCTTGTGGAGTTAGCCTTCTATTTTGAATTTGCAAAACATTAATATGGTTTAAACATCACCACTGTAAAAAATGTATATCAAGACAGCCCCAGACCGTTCTCCATCTTTTCATCCCAATGCACCCCCCTTCTTAAGGCAGCAGTTTCGTTCGTTTTTAGTTTATCCTTCCTGTGTTTCTTTTGTGCAATGTTTCTCCATCATCCTTACACAAAAGTGTACATGCTAGAGAACCTCTTTTGCAATTTGCTTTTTTGTCTTAACAACATCTTAGAAATCACTCCACACTGGTTCATGGAGCCCCTCCTCATTTTTCCAGCTGCACAGCATGACTCACTCCATTGTGTGATGGACCATACTCAGCGCCTGTGCCTGGACATTTCAGTCATTTTCACTGTTTAACAATTACAAATAAGGCTACAAAGTGAAACTTATACATCCTCCTCTTTCACATTGGAGGTGTGGGAGGTGTATGTTCAGCGGAAACTCCTAGAGGTGGGACTGCTGTCCAGAGGGTGGATGCACAGACAGTCCTGTTAGCTATTGCCAAACTCCCCGGCACCAGAGCGTCTGATCTTTGAACTCTGTCCATGTCTTCAGAGCAGAGGGCCTACTTCCCAACAGCTCCACCAAAATGTGTGGTCCAGCTGTTGAATTTTTGCCAATCTGATAAGTAAAATAACTGCGTCTCAGCTTTGATTTGCCTTTCCTTCATTATGAGTAAAAGTGATCATCTTTTCATGTGTTTAGGGGCCATTTGTGTATCTTTTTTATGAACAATTCTTTTGTTCGTTTTCTAATGAATCTTTCTTTTTAATCTTTTTTTTTTTAATTAGAGATATTTTTCCTTTTCACTGTGACTCTCTACTCCTGAGCAAAGCAGTTCTATCCAAATGGACCCCTCCTCCCTCTTCCCTGCTGGGGCTTGCCCGGGTCACGCACCTGCTACCTCCGCTCCCAGACCGCTACCCCAGAGAAGTCGCTGGAGAAGAACTGGCACCCATATGGGCCCTGGTCTGCGGGGACGACGCCGCGGAGCTGCAGGATCACGCTGCCATCGGCGATCTCGTCCGTGACGAGTTGGGT
Source organism: Diceros bicornis minor (assembly GCF_020826845.1). Lineage (NCBI taxonomy): Eukaryota > Metazoa > Chordata > Mammalia > Perissodactyla > Rhinocerotidae > Diceros > Diceros bicornis. Next base: position 984,803 of record NW_026691844.1, on the reverse strand, counting down.
CCTGTTCTGGAACTGCGCCATCTGCCGACCGTGGAGCTCCTGCCCGTCCTGGTACAGGTGCACCACGTCGGAGGGGCCGCTCCGGAACCAGCGGATCTCCATGTGCTGGGCGTCCAGGTACGGCGACAGGTGGCACGAGAACTCCACCTCCTCCCCGACAAGCGCCAGGATGGATTCCTCGGGGCCTACCACCTTGACCTCCTCATCGAGCGCCTCTAGGACGAGAAGCCAGAACAACGGACAAAATCAGCCCTCCTCAAACATGTTTTTATCACGCCCCTTTGCAGCTCAGGAATTGACAGCAAACCCTTCAAATGAGGAAGATGAGACACACTACAGGACGACTGGTTCGGTTTCTTGAACAAGTAATTGTCATGGAAAATGTGAATGTGCCAGATTAAGAAATACACAAGGCACTTTACAAACAGATACAATGTGTGGTATTGGACTGGTTATTGGTTTGACCCAACCAGCTGCAAATGCTACTTTGGGGACAATTATATAAAAGTGGCCAGGGCATTCGATGAAATGGAATCTTTGACCAAAAAAACCAAATGTCAAAAAAATGTTACTATTCTCTTATTTGACTAAAAAAATACATATTTGCATAAATGTGCAGAGAAAAAGATCTGAAAGGAGATATACCAAATTGTTGATGGTGGTAACTTCTGCATAATGGGAATAGATGTTTTCTTATTTTTCCTTTGTCTGATTTCCTAATTTTTGTATAATGCATAAGTACAGCTTCTGTGATAACAAAGGGTATCAGAAATAATCTGTGGGCTCCCTGCCTCAGGGGTTTTCCTATCTAAAGGCTAAATCCTGCCTTGGGGAGTTCTGTTTATGAGGATCTTTCATTTGGTCGTCGTCTTCGATGGTGTCTCCATGTGGCCCCGCTACTCCCCCAAGCTAGTCTGTTTTCTGCAGTTTCCATGAGTGTTGCCATTCCTGCAGCAGCTCCTTTGCACGTGATGTTCCCTGCCACCCGGCATGCCCTCGCTCTTTTCTCTGGCTTCTGTGCACTTCATTTCCTTCCTTTGAAGTTCAGCTAAAACCCCATCCCCAAGTTCTCCCTTCATGGATCCCACAGATCGTGGAGGTGCATTTCTGTGTTCACGCCATTTGGGACCCCTTGCTGCCCACTGGGCATAGCCCATCACCCTTCCTACCAGCTTCCCTCTCCGGCTTCTCTCCAGCTGTCTGTCCCCCACACCTGATGCCCGGCCCTCTCCTTGGGCACACCCTGCCTCAGTTTCCCCCCCATCTGTCATCTTGCTGGAAATGTGCTTCCTGGAAGGCTCTGCTCAAACACTACCTCCTCTCCCTGACTCTTCTTGGCTTTCTGGAAAAAACAAATTGCTCTCTTAGCTGTGCTCCCAAATCCTTGGATAAGTTTCTCTTGCAGCCCTGGTCACACAGCTGGACAGCCAGCTGTTGATATCACGTCCGTCTCCCTCTCTTGACCACAAGCTGCTTGAGGAGCTGGGCTGTGCCCAGTCACCTTGGTATTCCTGGTTCCCAGCTCAGGGAATTAGGGAATTGCATTTGCATAATTAGTTGATACTCTGTGTTGGCTGCTTCTTTCATGAGAGATGGTAGTCCCGAGGTCCTTCCTGCCCTTTGAAAGCTATGGCTTATATGCAGGAGTGGAGTTAAAAATATTTACCAACTGGTTCAGCCCAAGCACAGACCAGCAAGAGTTTCTTTGTACCCTCTTGCTACACCCCTGCCATGCCTGTGAGCTGTAGGGTCGTGGACAGTGTGTAAGGGGTGCCAGGTGGCTGGAGAGATGGTAGAAGAATACTCTGGGGCTGGATGGTGCTCAGGGCCAGTGGCTCTTTAACAACTGGAATGGAGATCTTGTATTTTAGCCACTGGTGTGGTGTGGTACAAGGCTACAAGATTTTAGCCTGGGAGCAGCTGGCAGGAGGGCTGGGCAGAAGCAGATGTGCTCTCGTCCTGGCTGGCTGGGCTACAGATCAGACACCTACCTGAGTTCAGCTCCCCAGGCTGGAGGAGAAGGAGGAGGTTGGTGAGGAAGAAGAGGCTGCTGGGCAGAGATGCTCACTGGGACGAGTCCAGGGAGACTGGGAAATCCACCATCTCCTCAGCAGTGGGGCCACCTCGAGAAGGACAAAGAGACGGTGGAGTGACGCTGGAGAGCTGGCACTCAGCCCGTCAGGCCTGAGGTCTGTTGATGCCTCAATTATTTCTTATTTAATTCTTACCAGGCCCAGTGACTGGCTTCTTTTAAGCCACAGTCAGATGTGGGAACTCCTTCTGATTTTACCAGGCAGCACTGCTACCGGCGTCGCTGGCCTTGCAGGACTCACGCAGCTGTGAAGGGACAAGGCTAAAGGGTCCCAAAGGAGGCGGCTCTGAGCTTTGTATTGTTTAGAGCCAAGAATAAAGCCACACATTGTGTGTGGGCTCAGCTAAGATTCAGTGGCTTTCCCCAAACAAAGGGAAATCTACAAGGACTCTCAGATGCATTTTCATTCTCCCTGCCCCACCTTGCTCCCATTTCCCTTTGGCCTGGAACATCAGGTCCACAAAACAGAAGAACAAACACAGAGCTCTGATCTTTCGGAAGTGGTATGCGTGCCTGGAAGCTGCCTGTCAACTCCAGCCACATCTGGGACGCCTTCCTCCAGTCCTGGGACCTCAGGTGGAGTCTCTAGAAGGTCAGCTGGTAACTGCCACTCCATCTACAGCATCTTAGAGGCCACAGGGATGGGGTGGTCCCTCTAGCCATGCCCCCCGATCTGTGGTCCAGGAGACCCAGCCCCAGCACAGGCGGGGTGTCCACTCGCACCCCTGATGCCCCCTGGGCCCTGTGGTCATGTCCGGCAGGCTGACAGCCAGGGCGTGGGGGTGGCTGACACATTGTGGGAGGTACGGAATCCTCTCCACATTTCTCCTCTGTTTAGATGTGCCACATTAGGCAGATTTTTTAACTGGCTAAACCTCAGTCTCTTTGCTGGAACAGTGGAAGAAAACACTGCCCACTCAGAAGGCTGTTAAGCCTCCCTCGGGCTGGCTGGGTGCTCTTTATAATAAAAGCCAGCACCTCCTCCCTCGTCCTCCACCTTCCAGACATCTGCTCTCTGTCTTCTTTCAGAGACTGCACCCCTCTCCTTTCACCCCATCGGAGAGCCCCCCATTCTACTCTCCAGTACCTCAGTCTCCCCTCTCCCTCCTTCTGCCCCCCACCCCTTTGCTTGATTTTCCTTCTCCTGCAGACCTGCCACATGGCGCATGTTCCTGAGGTCCTGTGGCTGCAGAGCCCCCAAGATGCCATCAGCAATACTACCAGCAGGGAGTGGACAAAGGACTTTAAAAGCTGCTGGGTCATGCAGGAGAAGAGTGGTCAGAGGAGGTGTGAGAGTTAGTTAAGCGGCGGGGGTGGGGTCCCTGAGTGACTGTGAGCTGGAAGGCCCTGGGCTGGTGGAAATACAGCCGGAGGGAGGGGCAAGGGCCTGCGAGGCAAGTGGCCAGTGTCTGGGGGCCCTGCCCTCTTGTAGGCAAAGGGACAAGTTGGGTGGCTCCATTCGTTTTTCAGGAAGAGCCCCTTTAGGGGAGGAGGCAGGAGTCTCCTCTGGGGAGGCTTGGCCATTTTGATGGCTGGAAGCTATTGGAATCACTGTTTACCCAATAGCCAGCATAACAGAAGCCTTGGGTCGGAGTCCAGGCTCTGGTCCAACAGTCCAGCCTCTTGCTCTTTTGGTTGATGGTAGGAATGTGTCTGTGACAGGCCTGGAAACCGGCAACAAAGGACTCCGGAGCAGGGGTGCACGTGGCTTTGCATTTTCTCTCCGTCTCCCTGTCCCCTTCTCTTTTGTGTCCCAGTCTTTTTTCTGGACTCTCACATGGAGCCCAGGAGGGCACAGCCATCAGGGCTATATCAGCACCAGCTAACGCCTTCCAAAACAAACAGGGCTCACATGGATCCATTTGGATCGGCTAGATTCTCAGGAATCAGTCAAGACTTGTGTTAGGTGGTACTCAGGTCCTCCCAGAAGGCAGCGAGGGGGCGTTAGGCCTCATGGCTGGGGTTGGGGGTGCCTCACAGGAGGAGCACATGCTCCAACTTCCCTGGGCCGGGGGATGGTGCCCCCTCCTGGGGGGCAGTCAGTGTGTTCCAGACCGTGGAATTACTAACGGGACTGCAGTGCTCTGTTGTGATACACTTGTGTGATTTCCATCACTAAGGTGCAGGGCGAGGAGGTTGTAAACACAGGCACACACATACGTGTGCACATACCCACAGCAATAAAAACTAACATGAACTGAGCGCTTACTATCTACCAGGTGCTTACCTATACCAGAAGTATTAATATTATTATTACAAATAGATCCAAATTACAGACAAGGAAACTGAGGCCAGGGAGGCTAAGTGACTTGCCCTGAACACACAGCTAGGAGGTGGTGGAGTGGGGGTTCCTCTCAAGCTCAGCGCTTCGCTGGACACAGAGTCCTCAGCAGCTGTGCCGTGTGTCAGGGCTGGGTGCATTCTCAGTCCTCCAGCCCCCAAACCATGACCCTGTTAGGGACTTCCTGGCCACAGACCCTGACGCAACACTCACCCTGATGGCATCTCACATGCTCTGAAGAAGTGGCTTGAGTCCCCAGGTGTCAGCCACAAGACCAACCAACCAACCAACCATCAAATGAATAAAAATCTAAAAACCCCACCGCTGATAATACAACTTAAAACTGGAATCTCTCTCAGACCTGTCAACAGCATCTTCTTGGATAGGAGACAAATGCCCCATGGTCCCTTTCTCCCAACACACAAGGACACGGCCTTGAAAGCCTTTAATCAGAAGGAGACAGTCTGGCAATTTCCTGAAGTGACTTCAGAGGGGCTGAATGCCCTTCTTGCCCTCCTTCCCACATGCTGCCTGAAGTTACCCCTCTTCCAACCTCACTCTGAGGTTTAAAGGCTCTGACCCTTATCAAACAAGTACCCTTGTGAGTGGAAACACTGTAAATGGATTTCAGAGTCTATTTCTGGTGGGGAAAGGTGAGAGACTGGACATGCTGGATATTTGGGGAAGAAGGAGGGCCCAGTGAGGAGAGGGACAGCCAGAAAGGGGGTCTCAGACTGGAGCTAAGCTTTGCTGGTGGGGTATGTTCTCCCTGCTTTCTAGGGGCCTCTAGGTTGTTTCCTCCTGAAGACACAGAGGGAGGAATAAGGGTTGTGCACACTAATGCTGAAGAGATCCAGGGGAAGCCCATTTCTCCTCTTCCTCCTCATTTTCTCCCTGGCCCCACTCCAACCCCATTCGGTTTTCTCCTCCTGCAGCTGCAATTCCTAAACAACACTTGACGTTCTCTTGATTTCCAGCCCTTCGGCTCCTGGATGTCTCTTTATTTATTTATTTAATTTTTTGTGAGGAAGATCAGCCCTGAGCTAACATCTGCCAATCCTCCTCTTTTTTTGCTGAGGAAGACTGGCCCTGGGCTAACAACTGTGCCCATCTTCCTCTACTTTATATGGGACACCGCCACAGCATGGCCTGACAAGCAGTGCCTCGGCGCGCCGGGAATCCAAACCCGGGCCGCTAGCAGTGGAGCACATGTGCTTAACTGCTGTGCCACGGGGCTGGCCCCTGGGTGTCTCTTTAAAGATTATTATTTTTTTGCTTTTGCTACTTGGTGAGCTTGGGCTGCATAAAGTGGTGTGCATTGCCCTCCTCCCATTCCCCACGTCCGAAGCTGTAAGCTCCCACGGGTAGGGCTTCTGCACTCTTGCACCTTCTCCCCATCCAGCACCAGCTGCGATGCTTTGCCCCCGTAAAACTGTCAGTTAATGCCCACTGGCTTGTTTTTGTTTGATTTCAATAGGCCCACAAGAGGATTTCCACCCCTAGTCTCCTCTAAGAAAGATGAACCACTCCAAGAAGGAACCTTCAGGGCCGGCCCGGTGGCCTAGCGGTTAAGTGCGTGCACTCTGCTGCGGTGGCCTAGGGTTCGCAGATTCGGATCCCGGGTGTGCATACCGAAGCAGGGCCTGTCAAGCCATGTTGCGGTGGCGCCCCATATAAAGTGGAGGAAGATGGGCACGAATGTTAGCTCAGGGCCAATATTCCTCGGCAAAAGGAGGAGGAATGGCATCAGATGTTAGCTCAGGGCTGATCTTCCTCACAAAAAAGAAAAAAAAAAGAAGGAAGCCTCAGTGAGGCTTGAAATGGCTTGAGGTGGAAATGGGATGTGTCTGAATCCTGCCTCCTCAGTGGAACTGCCTGAATGGGCATCTCCCCTTGGCCACACTTGAAACACCCTGTCCCGCAGCCAGGCTCAGCTGACAAGAAGGTGCCAACCCATCTTGCGCTCTCTCCAAAACCTCCTACTGTCATTTCCTGCTTTCCATTTCTGCAAGGTGGACATTTAGATAGGCAGTGAGAATGAGCCACATACCTGACAGGTAGCAGCAAAAGGTCTGAAATGGCAGATGAGTCCTGGTGATCTCAACTCCCCTGCAAAGGAGACAACTGTTGTAAGGGTCTTGGTCTCAGATGCTAAGATCCCCTAGACACAGGCTGACAGTCGAGTCAGCTCTGTCACAGAGGGGCCAGCTCGTCTGTGACAGAATTATCCGCCCACCTTCCACCTTAAGACACGCACTGCTTGCTCTGTCCTTTGCTATAGAAATCGAGATGGAGAGAACAAAGTGAGGAAGTCCCTGTCACATCCTGTCTCTGTGAGGCAAATCATGAATTGAATTTCCATGGAAAGTGTCCTGCCAAAGTTTTAGAAGGAGAGCAAAGGTATCTGGGGGCTTTGTAGAAACTGCAAACTGCAGAGGCTCAGAGCAGGAAGAAAATGCTCCAGCTGGCTGCCCAGGATCTCTGGGATCCAGGGAGGCAGGATGGCCATCCCTGACTAGCCCTTCTCTCTTAACCATCACAGGGAAAGACACAGAGACTGGACTGGAATATCCGCTAACTAAGGGTTGGGAAAGGGCTGATGCCCAGCTCTTAACTTGCCATACCCTCCCCTGCAGGGCAAGAGCAGGAAGGAAGACAGCCTGGGAGCGTTGCCATAAGTAAAACCCACAAGAGCTGTTCACACACAACTTGGAAATACAGTGGGGCACTGTATTGGGATTACTCTAATGGAGTGGAACTCAAAAAAGAAGAAGCAACCACTACCCTAACCCACCCCATTTTGACATAGGCCTCGGTGCAACTTTGATATTAGTGGGAGAGAAGTACAGTGGACCAAGGTGCCAGTCACCTGGCTGCACCCCACACTGACACCCTCCCTAGGGGACAGATCAGAGCTGTGGCACAGGGTAGCTAAAGCACATGCAGGACACCCCCAGAGACTCTCAGAAATGCCTGATGTTTGGGGTGGGGCCTGGCAGGTGCTCAGGCTCTGGGTGAGCAGGTGGAGGTGAGAACAGTGAGCTATGGGGCACTGACTTGAAGGTGACCCTCCATGTTCAGGCAGGCTGGTGCATATATCCTGGGCTTATGCATGCATAAAGATGTCCTACACAGTAAAGGGGGCTAAGTGGTGAGCTCAAATGGTGGGTGCAGGTCCTTGGGGCTGGGGAGACACAGGAGTGCTCAGGGACAGATTGAACTTAAAATGGACACTGAACAGGATCAGGGAAACAGGAGGGTGAGGGGAGGGGGACAGACATTCTGAGGGGGGGTGTTGCTGTGTGGAGATGAAAAGTCTACGGGCTTGCTGAGAGAGTTTATGAAACGCACCAGTGGAAGGGAAGGCTAGACAAAAATAGATAGGACCCAATTCCAAAGGACCTTTCATGCCACACAGGGAAGTGGAGCGACATCCTGGGCAGCCCAGAGCCATCTGGGAGTTCAAAGGATCTGAAGTGATTCAGGCTAGAGAAGGAAAATGGCGGCTGTACCAAGGGGCTATTTGGAAACGTTAATCCTTGCTTTTCATTGCCCTTTACCTGAGGTCCTCCACACTGCCTGGGGAGAGGTGAGACTGTCACAGCAGGAATGCAAAGGCAGCAGGCAGAGTCCACTTCTGTGATCCCAGGCACAGCCCTGCTGGGATGTGGGAGGGAGACCCCACCTAGCACTGCCTGCACACCAGGGTGCTCACCCAGCAGGAACAGGACCCCATGGCCGTCTCACCAGCTGTATATGGGCACCTCCAGTCCAAGGCCTCAGGAAAGGTACAAAGTCCTGTACTCAAAAAAAGAGTAAGCGCTGGACTCCTGGTGGGTTATAAGTGAGACAGGAAGGACCCTCACCTGTCCTTGGACGGTGGAGAACCCACCACGCTTCAGCCTCTCCATCAGGTCCGTTAGGACAATCCTGCTTGGTGGACACCAGCCCTCACCATGACACGGTCTGAGGGAATTCCTGGGCAGAGGAGCGGGAGAGTCCCTTCCTCAACACAAAGGCCATTCTCACACACAGCTGGGACACCAGAGGAGATGGAATGAAAGTCATATCCAACTCACAGGTAGGTGGATTAATCCTTCTCTTCTGCCAAGGAAGGATGGCAAAAGACAGCAGTAGGGGTGGCTTAAGATAAACTTGTGAGCACAGAGGCAGGCTTGAGAGGGAGGGGAGTCATCTCCCCTCCTGAGTTTGAAAATAAAATGTTTCCCTCATCCTCAGAGTCCATGCAGGAATTTGTGTCACCTCTATCTCCCCACTCAGTGACCATCCTAGCTTTCCATGCTTCTCTCTTTTTATTCTTGGCCCCTAATCTTCACCAGCCCAGCACGTGCAGCCTTCACATTCACGCCCATGCTTTTGCATGTGGTGTCCTGCTCACTTCTTCTCCCTGCCAATCCATGTGCTCTTTCGCCAAGGTCCTCACAACACTTCTTCTTCCAATGTCTTCATGGGTGAACTCTGTGCACAACCTCTTCCTTGTCACTCTTCAAGTTGCTACCTATAGTTTGGACTTGTGAAAATATCTCATGAGGCACATTTGCAAATGTCTTTATGTGACTGTATTTTCTTTTCACCTACAGTTTGGACCCCTGGAGTTCAGGGATCAAGTCTCCTTGGCCCTTGGCATATTCTCAGGCACCAGCAGATTCCACCTGGCATAGGTGAGTCGCATGGGTTGACTCACAAAGGAAGAGACAGTCATTAAGGCAGATGGTTTTTGGTCTACACTGCTCAGGGGCTGTCTTGACATGAGTACAGCCATGTTTGGCTGCTCCATTGACCTACAGCCACCAGCACACAAAGAAATATAAAGCTGCTTTCTGTGTGGTGGGGACTGGCCTTTTCCCGGGAACTGGCCTTTCTCCCATGGAGAGAGTTGCAAATTGTAACATTTCAAGGCTCTTGGAGCGTCGTAGCACGGGATGGACTGGCCATCTGTGCCGGGCTAGGACAATAACCAAAGAGAACAATGCACGTACACAATTACTGGGCTGGGACATTAGCCAGGGGGCTCAATGCACGCACGCCACTGATAACCATTTGTGCATGGAAACACTAAATGCTTGCTCTGCAAACTCTGTAATTGCTTACTCAAAAAATTATTGATGGTATAAAAACTGCTGGAAACTGAGACCTAGTGAGAGTTCCACCTATGGAAGGGACGTCTTGCCCAGGACGTGTGATCCTTGCCCAGCCGCGTTGATTGACAGGACTCTCCCGGCAGTGGGGTGTGAATATTGTGAGTAATTGATTTGATGTGAAGTAATTGATTTGATGTGAAGTAACTGATCTGATGTGTTCTTTTTCAGTCAACCTGGTGTTTCTCTTTCCGGTTGATTTGTGTCATTTCTCTTCCGCTGATATGGATGTTTTCCCTTTCCAGTCGAGCTGATGTTTTTTCCCTCTTAATATTTGACCTATTCGGATCTGTTTGCAGACTATCGCCTTTACTATCCTCTATATAATAAAGTATACCTTCAGTCCATTTGTTTGGAGCGGAAAGTGTTTTTTACGTCTCCGATCGAATCCCCGAACCTCTCGTAACAGGGGCAGAAAGAATGGATTGGATAATTTCCCATCAACCTCCCCCCCAGCCCAAAGCATTGCTCCCGAACCTTCCTCACTACATACTTTCCTTCGTTTTTCTCCAAGGAACTGATACTGAAAATTCCTGTGCCACCATTGTGCTTTTGTCACACAGGCGGTGAAGCACACACACACTGAGAGAGAGGGAGAAGCACATTGCTCTCTGAGCTGCAGGCACTCATCTTTAGCTGGTTCCCGGGGAATGTCAGGGGCTGCAGGGGCTGCACATACTCTTCCACTGCCCAACCAGCCTGAAGTCTCCAAGGTCAACAGGCATTTCTGGGGTAACTTGTAAAGTGCTACCCAAAGGCATCAGCATTGGGCACTCCCACCTCAGAGGAATTCCTGTGCAGTAAAGAATTAGCCAGCATCCTCTCCTAGCATGCAGAGCCGTATAGAATGAGAGTTGGTTGTGAAGGAGCCACCAGTTCAATGCAGGCCCTATGAGAACAGTGCTCACACGAGTGCCATCCATTTGGAGAGGCAGTGGATGGGCTCTGGTGGATGGACTTCATTATGCTTTTTCAGAGAGCCAGCCCAAACTTAGAGTTTGACAGAGATTGAGTTACGAAAAGATTGTAATGGAAGAAAAAGTGATAAGGCTGTTTCTTAAAGATGGTGCTCCACGCCCATGGGCATCAAACCTGTGCTTCCTTCCCCGGCATGGGCGGGCTGCACAGTGTCGTCCACAACCTCTCCTGGCTCCTCTGGCGAACAAACAGCACCTGTTTGTTCTGTTCGGGGGAACCCATTTTAAGGAAAATTATTTACAATTTCTAAATAAGGCCAAAAAGTGGCCAACATGTCCTTCCAATGTCATATGGGGGCACTGGCACAATAAGGATTAATTATTTATTAGGGCACTTGGTTTGACTATTGTTTACTATTACTTGAATGTCCCAGACTTAGTGCACTTGCATATTTAACTTGTAGATTTTGTCCAACAGAGTTGCGAATAATTTCTGTCTAATGGAGAAAATAGTCTCAAAGGTATGGTGGCCCAAAAGGTGGGACATTAACCACTTCATAGATAAGCTGGTAATCTTATCCCAACATTGCTATATTAAGCTGCCTCGATGGACCTAACTTTTCAAATGCTCTTTGAACCACTCTTTACCATATTATTGATTCCCTCAAGAACTAATGGGTTGAATAAAATCTTTGACACAAGTTCATTTATATTTGAATGATTCATGTTTAAATTTTTTTAAAATTATACTTTGTTCACGTTTTAAAAATTATGAGAAAATAAAAACACATTTATTATTGTTTTAAAAATTATACCTTGACAAGTCATTAGCCTAGAAACAGCTTTTCTGGAAAGTGCCCTGACCCTGGCCCTAAATGAGCAGTAACTGGCAGGACCATCCGCCCGGCCTCCTCAGCACCGTGCACTCCTCACTGTCGTGATGAGCCCCAGTCCATCCCTGATGGAGCCCAGATAAAATGGGATCATCTGGAAAACATTGCCAGAAAAATCAGCTTCAACAGTGTCTTCTCCCAAATACTAGAGGTCCTTGTAGGAGACCCTTCTGCCTTCCTCTTTGTCCTTTCAGGATTAGGTTTCTAAATGTCTAAGTAAAAATGACAATGTCATTACAAAGACTTTTAAAAAGGAACATTCACAGCCTTAGTTGTGAGAACATCCACTCACTGCTGTACTTACATCATTGGGCCTAGGAACTAGTAAGGATGCAAATCCCCAGCTAAAATTGAGCAGCTATGTTCCCGTCACAGGGCCCAAGAGGGCAAATGGTGGCCCCTTCTGAAGTTTGAAACTAAGAATCAAGCTGTTTTCAGTAATTGCCTGAGGGAGAAATAGGGGGGTAACATGGTTCAGAGATGACCTCTGGTGACTACTAAAATGTTTGTCCAATATTGGGCTGGGGGAGGGGAGGGGCTGCTGGGAGGCAGAGAAGCCTGCAGTGGATTTGGTGGCCAGCCAGGGCCCTTCCACTGCACATGGGCCACTGTCCTCAACAACCACAGTTGGGACAACACACCAACTCCCAGGAGGAAAACGGAGGCAGCAACAAAGAGACTAGAAATAGAGGTGAGCTCCTCCACAGATGGAAGAACACGGTGAGACCTTAGGGATCATCTTGCCCAAGGCCCTCATTGCGCAATCCAGAACCAGAAGCCCTGGAGTGTGAGGGACTCCACTGACCTAACAGGGAGGCAGAGCTTCTAGGACACCACACATCCTATGGCCGAGTGCAGCTCTGAGAACCTGCCCCAGATGGGCCAAGAGCTAGTCATGGACACAGTGTCCCTGTTGAGACTTGGTTCTGAAGTCTGCAAGGGACGCTCCACAGGGCCCCACTCCCATTGCTCTGTGCACTGTTTCCATCTTGTCCATCTTGGCATCTGATATGCAGAAATTCATTGTTACAAAAAATGCTTCGGTGAATGTGTTCTGTGCATTTGTGTAATTATGTCCTTAGAACAGAAGATTGCCGGATAACAGGGAACATGCATTTAAGGTTTTGATGGCTACCCTGCAAAAATGCTGTGCCTATCAGTACCTCTAGAAGCAGGGTACAATGGTGCCCATCTCTGTACACGCTTTTTAATAAACATTGATGTTACAAATCTTTTGCATTTTGCTAAATTTATTTTACTGCACCTTTTCCTATCCTGGTGAAGTTGTGCATCTTTTCATGTTTATGGTCTGCTTGTATTTCAGGTCTGTGAGTTGTCTGTTCTATCTCATGCTTATATTTATACTCGATTGTTTGCCTTTTCTTATCCATTTGTAGGCATTCTTTAGATATTTTGGATATTGACCAGAATTATTGTCTGTAATCTTTGAGGCAGATATTTTACCCATTGCTTGTGTTTTTACTTTATTTATGGTATCTTTCATCTTAGAGAGATGAAAAATTTAATGTAGATAAATATGCCAATAATTTATTTTACAGCTTCTGGGGTCTGTGTCATGATTGAACATAAATTTAGTTTTAAATGATTAACATATGGTACAAATATTTCTAGGATCTTCTTCTAATAATTCTATAGGTTTTGTTTCGTTTATATCCATTAGGAGTGTGTGTGTGGTGGGGGAATATAAAGTCTCCCATGCGAAGCAAATATCACATCGCCTGTTAGAGAAAACCCCAGTTTCCCCGACTGAAGCGGCCTCTTCATGCTTACTGCATTTCCGTACATTGTTAGGTCTGTTTCTACATGCTCTGTTCTGTTCCATTGACCTACTTATCTCTTCCCATATCAGTAATACACTGTTTTAGTGACAATTTGATATCTGAAGGGCATCTCACTTCTGATTATACTTCCTTTTCTAAAGTGTTTGAGCTATATTTATGTATTTGCTCCTCCATATGAACTTCAGAATCATCTCCTGTATTTTTCAAAATCAGTATCTTGGGGTTTGGATTGGAGTAACTGACACCTTATAACATGTTAGTCTCCCACCCAAGAATATAGTCCACTTTTTGTCATTCAACACAGTCTTTTAGTTTTCTTCTTCAGCCACATTAGTTGTTGAGACTTTTTTCCTGGATTTTATTTCACAGATTGTGTGCTATTATGAAAGGGATTTTAAAGAGTGTTCTAATTTGTTATTGCTAGTGTCTGGGGAAAATCATTGCCCTGTTGTTTATATCTTGTACCTGATCACCCTTTAAAGCTCTCTTATCAGTTCGAATAGTTTTTCGGTTTATTCTCTTGGGTTTTCTAGGCAAACAATTTTATCATCTGCAAGAAATACATTCTTTCTTTTGTATTTCAATATTTATGCTTTTAAAAATCGCATTGTTGGGGTTCTCAAGAACACTTGTAAGTAACAGCATTGATAACAGACATTGTTGTGTTATTCTGGATTTTAAAGCTAATGCTGCTGGTGTTTAATATTAACTGTGGTGTTTGCTACATGTTTTCTAAAAGATACATTCTCGAGTCTTTTCCTTCTATTCCTAGGTTACTGAAAGGAATTTAAAAATATGGAATGGTTGTCTAATTTATCAATTGCTTGTTAAACATCTATTAACTTGATAGTTAATAATTTTTGTCCTTAGTGAAATGAGTTTCATTAATAGAATTCCCAATGCTGAACCATTCTTGTATTCCTACAATAAATTCTACTCAGTCATGGGTATTACTCTTTTAATATTCTGCTCTGTTTGTATACTAATATTTAATTTAGGGTTTGTCTTCCATATTCATGAATGAGATAGGTATATAATTTTCTTTCATTTATCTTTCTTTTTTTCTCCCTCAGTGTTTTCTTTATCCAATTTGGAATAAAGATTGTGCAGTCATCTTAGAAAAAGTAAGAAAGCTTTCCATCTTCTCTGCAAAGTTTTTTAAATATCACAGAACTGTTTGTTTGATCGAGTAACTTAGAGAACCATCTGGACAAGCCCTTTGGGAGAAGCAGATGTGTAACCACTGTAGAAGTGTATTCTATTCAGGTTCTCTGCCTAGACAAACTTACCAATTTTGGTCATTTAGTTTTTCTGGAAATTATTCATTTCATTTATGTTTTCATATATTGTTCATATTTATTGGTTTAAACTATGCATGATAATCTCATAATTTTTAGCCGCTATATCTGGTGGTATATTCCTTTTATTGTTTATGATATTACTTATGTGTTTCTCCTTTTCTTCCTTCCTTCTTTCCTTCTTTCTTTTGAAGTCTTGCTAAAAATAGTTTATTTTTTTACCATTTGAAAGAAAAAGCTATTGTTTTTATTTAACAAATCTATGTATTTTCCTAGTTCTTTGATATCTGCTTTTGTCTTTTAGACTTTTCCTTCTACTCTTTTAGAGGTCATTTTATTATTCTGTTTTGGCATCTGATTGACATGCCTATGGCCTCATTTCCTTTGTGTCACTCTAACAAATTCTCTCTAACAGAGTCTTTAAGGTTCATCCTTATTCACTGTGTATCCCCTAGAGCCCATCCCATGTAAGGTTTATTTATTATTGTTTATTTCCAAGTAGTCTGTCATTTTAGTTTCATTTTCCTCTTAATGAAAGAATGACTTAGAAGAATACTTTTTGTGTGCTTGATCACATCCCTTTGTTACAAGCCTTCTCTGTGATCTTGTTTTAGATATATCTCTAGATAAATAAGTGTCTATATATAAAGCATTTAGAATGGTGTCTGGCATATAGTTAGTGTTTGCTCCTTTCATCCTTATTGTAATCTATTATAAGAAGCATAAGACTTTTTTTCTGCCACAAGATAAAGTTTCCATATTTTAATAGGAGCATGTAATTTGTCACATTTTTTGTGGTTACTGATTTGCTTTGACTTCTTCTTCTCCTAACTTTATGTTCCTATGAAAAGTGATTTCTTTTTGTTGTATGTTTTCTTTTCTGACTGGGTGGATTGTAGTTTTCTTTCTTTGTGTGCCCTCTACTGGTTTGAAAGTTCTATAACCTAACCCACTCCCCTTAGAAATCCATGAACCTGCACTTTCTCTCAGTGGCTAGACGTGCTGGTCACTTCTGAACGAGACACAATGTTGAGTTTGCTTTCACATCTCTTCCTTCCTTTCTACTCCTCCCTCCAGACTCCCAGGTTTGGTGGAAATCACCTGGACGTTTTGTTTCAGATGCTTTTACACACGAGTTTTCCCTCTTCTATTCTAGGAAGTATTCTCTGGAATGGTATTAGAAATCACAGGTGCATTAGCAGCGGTCATCACAACAGTCACCACTTTTGGCAACTTTGTGGCTCCTCACTGTCTCCTGTGTGACACGTCTCATCGCTTTCTCTTTTCTTGGGGTCATTTTGCTTGAAAGATCCTCCAGTATTTCATCTCATTAAATGTCCTTCGGTAGTCTAATTTCTCTGACTCCCTTCATTTCTGAAGATTTTCTTGTACTTTCTCAGTTGAAAGATAATTGTTCAAAATGTAAATATGACCACGGGAGGCAATGGGATTGTAACAGAGTCACGTGGGAAGAGCGGGTAAGGACGTAGAGGGTGGTGTAAATGAGTTAATCCTGACCCCTCAGCGCAGGGAGTCAACAGAGGGGGATGGTGATATAAACACAGGATTCAGACATCAGGAAGTAACTACAGAAAAACCAAACCCAAAGTCACAAAGTTCTCCCTCGGGCAACAAGACTGGGGTGGGGAGGGAAGAGATGAAGAAGGGAGGGAGATTAGGGGGCTGTTGCTTTTCATTACAATGCTTTTTGTTCAGTTTTACTCTTTAAACATGAACCTGCTTTACTTTGATGAGAATATATGTATTTTAAATATAAGGGGCTTTTTAGTTCTGACCAGATCTGAGATGTAAAGTCAGGTTTTATGTGAGTAATTCAGCTATTTTTCTGGCCACATAAAGAGAGATTAAACCACATAGGAGCTCACAAAATGAATCTCTCTTTCTCCTGCTATGTCACACACACACACACACACACACACACTCCCCTCTATGTGTGGGTGAGTGGCTATGTGCATGTGTGTAGCCAGGCCCTCCCTGGTTGTCCCAGCCCCTCGCTGGCTCGCTCTCTCCTTTCCTACCAGGACGGCTCTCTCTCTCCTTTCCTACCAGGACGTAAATTTCTGATATCTCCTTCCACAGTGTCCTCTGGGCTGACCACTTTGTTTCTAGACAACAACCCCTTGACCCAGCCCACCACGTATCCCTCATGACGGTCCTCTGCCAGTTCTTGGCTTCATATTTCTTACTCCCTTCAGGACACACAGGGAACCAGCCCTCACATGTGCCACTCACCCAGTGCTCTGAGACCCCCTGCTCCCTCCGGCCCCCTGGACTCCGTCCATCTTCTGCAACCCAGTCTGTGTCCTCTCCTTAAGGCTCCTCAGGAGACATGCCTCCTCCCCAGGCACAGTCGGTGGGCCTCGCTGCTGACTCAGGACCTCCAGCGCTGCTCCCCACCACTGTCCTGAGGTGGGAATGCTCAGAAGACTGCCGCAGAAGGCGAGGTCTCCTGAGCCTCCAGCAGCCAAGGTCTGTGGTGGCTGGACACTGACACCATCCTGGGCTCCAGTAACAGCCCCTGGGGCCTGCCGTCCTTGCCATGGCTGCTGGTTTTGTTTTATTCATTTTTGTTATGAAAAGCATGTGGTGGTTGGGATTTTTGGAGGGAGGTGCACATTAGCACCCATTTTTCTAATCTGACTACCATGTTGCATTGATGTTAACTTTTTCACCTATTTATATGAAGTTTTGACAAAGATTCCTTGACAAAAATCAGGTGCCTTTGAGCCCTATTCTTCACTACCATCAACCTTGGCCTATAAAGACTGTAGTTTCCCAGCACAAATGATTTCTTTTACCACCCTACCTAAGAGACTTGAACAAACTCTGGCATCATTTCTAACAACTCAAGGCTGTGTCCCTGGGATGACCCATTCTCCTTTGAAGTTCCTACCTGGGAAAACTCAGAGCTCACAAAGGAATTTACCATCTGTGTCAGCCAACACTTGAAGATAGGGTCCCTGTCTCCCAGTCTCTCTAGGAGAGTGGGAGCCAGTGTCCACAAGCAGTTAGCAAACCCAGATAGCCTAGTCATATGGACCAATCCTCCTTCCTGCTTTTTGTAAATTTCCACTTCCCTGCTTTCTCTTCCCATTCCCTCATCCTCCCTTTAAAACATGTAGTTACCTCTGCACTAGTTGAATTTGGGCTGAACTTACACTAGACTCTCTTCTGTCAACTTAAAAAGGAAATTTGCCTGTTATTTTATCTCAAAATGAATTTATTTGGGAATAGCCAAAAGAATTGCAATTTGGAATCTGCATGCTATGGCAAACCGTAGGCAAATCCAGAAAACACAAAAAGGTGAGAAAATGGGGGCAGTAGGGAGGGGCTATTGTAAAGGAAAGTCCATTAGGGGAGAGTAACAGTTCAGGGCAGCAATGGCTTCTCATTGGCTGAGCTGTGGCATTTCTCATTGGCTGGGCTGTTGCCAGGTGGGGAGAGAAATGTTCCTTCAATAGTAAAGTAGTTTTACTTGCTGTCCAATATGCAAACATCTCTTCCTGTTTGGTTTAATTGAGGATGTGTGATAGGGTGTGAGAGCTCCCCCTACAGGCCTTAACACCAATTGTGTTAAGATTTCTACTATTAATTTCCACACTTCCATACTGCAATAGTTATTACTGAATAAAATCTGTCTTGGTTGCTTGGGCTTCTTATGAACCCATGCAGAAGCTCCCTGATGGGCATCTGACCATCAATTCATGGCCTAAAATGAAAATACCCACTACCTGAGAACCTAGAACTTGCCCTTTCAAAGCCGCCTTTCCCTCTATCCCCTCAGTCTAGCCACGCTGCCGTCTCTTACCATAAATCCTCCCTCTGGACCCCCAGGACATCCGGCTTACCTCAGAGTGCTCCTTGGACCCTCAGACTAGCTGAATAACCCATACCTTTGCAGGCCTCTTAGAGCCACCGCTCCATGCCACTGTTATCAAAAGGAGAAAACATCACAGTGGAAGGCCCAACTCCTACATTATACAGACAGGAAACTCAGCCACACAGGCACATCCCCAATTCTGTGCACAGAGGATTCAAAAGAGCATAATATCTGTAGTACATCTTTCTGGAGCATCAATTTTACTATAAGATTTGGAAGAAACAAAGCTATTTAGAGTTCTAGGCAGCTCCCACAAATCCATCAGTGTCGGCTACAAGATCAAAACTGTCCTCAGACAGCAAAGTGGAAACTGGCACCAGCAGCTGAAATGGGAAAAATGGCTCTCAAGAAGAATAGATGATCCACCCATGCCCTTGAATTCTCCTGAAACCTCTTTTTTGAGCTGTAGGAAGATTACTGTACCCTATGATAGACTACCAGAAATGCTTGTGACTCCTACTCTTCAGCAACCAAATGCTCTTTTGGACTCTTGAAGCTTGGAGGCTGAACACAGCAGAAACCTGCTCCTGCACATGGAGCTGCTGTGAATGCAGAACCAGAGTCAGCTGTTGAAAGTCCTTGGTGAAGCTAACTCCCTTCCAGCTCTTCCCTAAGGCTGAGGAGTAATGAGTCCTTCCCCTATGGGGTCATTCCACTGTGTCCTCTCAGTTGGCTAGCAGGAAACCCTGAACCATCTCCTCTCACCCATAAACATGGAAGAAAAGAGGGACAAGAGTAGGAGAAGGGAGAAGGAAAAACAACTTAGTCTCTGAAGTTTTGCCCAGGTGAGGGTGGAGGGGCTGGCCTGCACCTAGGTCCAATGGACCTCTCCTCTTATCTTCCAGGTGGATCCTGGCCATCCTTTAAGCTCAGCAGTTATTTTGGACACAATGCTTTTGAAGGCCATGGAGGTGCCAGATAGCATCTTAGTCTGAAAACCATGGAGAGAATGTCACAGTATTTGTACACCTCCATCCTCCACTGTACAAAGTCCTCTCAGCTGGGCTTGCCATGCACAAACAGCAGCATATATTTCTTGCACTGCTTCTACCCACACTATTTGTGTCCCACACCTGGTCGACTTCCTGCACCATGTTGTTGGGCTCCATGGAGCTTATGATATTCATGCTCCACAAAGTACAGGAAGCATGGCTTGAATTCCCCACACTGTTTCTTGTCTTAGCTGACCACCACTGGATGTTTGATAGCTTCACTCTCTTTGAGCTTCCTGCCTGGTCTTTCCGGCTGACCTGAAACACAGATGTCTTCCTATGAAGGCCACTGATTTTCTGAAAAGTGATGCTGATGAACTTCAGCCCCGACTCCTGGCCCTCCCCAGGCTGTTGGTTTTCTGTGTTGCTTCTCTTATAGTAGCCAGCCCTGGTGGGCTAGTGGTTAAGATTTGGTGCACCACCATGGCTCATGTTTGTTTCCCAGTCAGGGAACCCAGCACCCATCTGTCAATTGTCATACTGTGGTGGCTGGGTGTTGCTGCAATCCTGAAAGCTATGCCACCAGTATTTCAAATATCAACAGGGTCACGCATGATGGACAGGCTTCAGCAAAGCTTCTAGATGAAGAGAAACTAGGAAGAAGGGCCTGGCCACCCACCTCTGAAAAAATTGGCCATGAAAACCCTATGAACAGCAGTGGAGCATTGACTGATATAGCTCCAGAAGGCGAGAGTAGGGTGTAAAAAGACCAGGCAGGGTTCTGCTCTGCTGTACACAGGGTTACTGGGAGTCGGAATCCATTCAACATCACTAACAAACTCTTATAGTAGGAATTAAAGGTGGAAATGGCTTAAACTCTCTGCTTTGGATTTGCAGACACCCTATGCTGTGGCTTGCAGGATGGGAAGGACTGCAGCTGTTGGCTGGCCCAGCTGATGGCAGGGGTTTTATGGTGATGGTGTAGCCCTCCAGCTCTAGTCTTTTGTAGCCCAGGAGCAGATAAGTGGCCATCACTTCATCATACTTCTGGCCCATCAATGAGTCCTGAATCTCATCTCATGTGTAGCCCATAGACACCATTGTGGAAATTAATCAATGGAAACCTCATTACAATGGAGTCAGGAGGTCAAAAGGGGGAGCTCTCACACCCTATGTTGATGGCAGAGCCCAATAGGAAGAAAAGAAACTTTCTTTCTTGACTGGCAAGAAGCTCAGCCAGTGAGACTGTCACAACTCAGCCACTACACTTCACACTCCCAGTCTCCTCCAATGGACTCTTTGTTTACAATAGACCTCCCAACTTCTTCTTCCCCTCTATACAAGTTTCTCCTCCCTTTGCTGCTGGAGTCTTGAACATGGCTTGCCATGGTTGCAGACCTCAAATTGTAATTCTTTGCTGATTGCGAATAAACTCATTTTTGCTGGAGACATAACTGGCTTCCTCTTTGGATAAGGTCAATGCCATCAACTCAGCCAGGGGTCCCTATAGTCAGGAGGTGGCTTGATACGAGGCTTCAGTTCCTCTTCATGGTCCCTATTCATCTGCGGGTCCTTCGCAATTTCTGCTAAAGTGCCTCTCTCACTAGGGTTGAGGATCAGGAATTTCTTGAGCAGATTTTCACATTCCATGAATATGAAGAAAGAAATATGGTATATTCTGTTCAGTACCCATTAGTGCAGCTCCCTGAAGTTCTGTCCATTGAAAGGCAGGGACCCAGTGAACGTGTAAGAAGATGACTGCAGACTTCACACATCCATCATTCTAGGGCAGCACGAGGGGGACTGCCACAGAAGGAATCCAGTTTGTTCCAAAGGTAAACTCATTGCTTAAGCCAAGGTCTGGCATTTTTATGATCAGGTCAGCATCGAAAAGCAGGTTCTCTGCCATTAGGTCCCTGTGGGCAATGCCCTTCTGGTGGTAGTACTGCACAGAAGACATTATCTGCCAGAATTTGCCTCAGGCCTCTTTCTCTTTCATGTCATCGTGGTCCAATAGATGATGGAACACCTCTCCTTTGCTAATGTACTCCATGACCAGGTATAGCGATTCCACTGAATCAATCACTTCGCATAGTTTTGCCATGTTGAGGTGATTCACAGAACAGTCTCTGGAGGCTGAAAGAGCTCTACTAACTCTAGTTGATAACCTTCATGGCCACCTCTGTCTCAGTCAGAATGTATGTGCTGGGCCAACTTCACTTCAGCAAAGCTGCACTGGCCAATGTCTTGAGGCACCAGTAACTGTCCATATGGGTCTCCTTATCAGCAGAGATGGCCTTGAGGCCTTGCAGCATGGTGACCTACTGCTAGCACTACTCACAATATTAACTAACAATACTAACAAACTATATAAAAAAAGAGAAAAAGAATAAAGAAAAATAAACAAATGAAAACAAAAGAACAGAGGAAATAAGCCAACTATGATCAAAGTCCCTGAGGTCACCAAAAACCACTGTCCTGGGCTAAAAGAACCAAAAATGTAGGCCTAGCCAGGGACTTACATACGGGCTTGGGATTCCCTCACAATGGGTCTTTATGAGCTCAGAACAAGAAATGGACCTATCATGACTAGGCATTATTAGCAGTGGTTTTCTCACTTTTTGTCTCAAGATCTCTTTTTTAAAAACATAAAGGGACCCCTAAAGAGCTTGTTGTTTATGTGGGTTGTAGAGATTAATATTTACCTTATTAGAAATTATAACCTGTGGGATGCTTCATTAGCCTTTTCATTTCAAGTTTGAAAATCTACAGTAATTTCTGGCTTTAAAAGAGCTCCTAATGCATGCACTTAAAATAATTCAATTCCTTTTTCTTTAAACTCTGAGCAGTGCCAAAATGATACCACAATTTTACTGGCTTCACAATACCATTGACAGAGACTCTCTCCTTGACTAAACTCTAGTCAGGCTCCTCTAAGCCCTCGAGGCCTCAACCTTGGCATCTGTCAGTGTCCGGCCTGAATTGTCCAGTTGTAGCAAGAATCTTGCCAAATCAGTTTAGAGAGAACCCCACACCCTTGATATCTGATCAAACTCCTCATCCCAACCCTTGGTATCTGATCACCCTGGTCTGCCTCCAGCAAGAATCCTGTTGGGTCTCTTTAACCAGAACCCCTTATCCCTGATGTTTCCTCTTAGTAATTTCCTTCCAGTGTCCTGACCCTGCTCCTTGGCTATAAATCCCCATTTGCCTATCTTTTATTTGGAATGGAGCCCAGTGCTAAACTGAGGTCTCTCTTCCTGTATTGCAATAGTTCCTGAATAAAATCTATATTTACCATTTAAAAGACATAATAAAAAAAATCTGTCTTTACCATCTTAACTAGTGTCCAGCTTTGTTTATCTTTGACAGTTTCTTGTTCACGACTTTAATCCTCATTTACTTTGAATGGCACAGGATGGCATCCTGCAGTTTAGATAAGCTGAAGTTATTTGTTCTGATGTTTGAAGCTAAAGGGATTTTTTAAATTATTATTTGATGTGGGCTAACACTAGTTGAATCTCTGAAACTGTTTAACATTTCCTTATTTTAGTTGTCATATACGATGAACTGCAACTCAGCTGATCACTGCTTTTTTAAATTAAACTTTTCATTTTGAAATAATTGTAAACTTAAGCTGCTTTTTTAAAAGGTATTTTTTATTTTGAAATAAGTGTTAACTCATAGGAAGTTGCAAAAATAGTACAGACTCTTGAGTGCCGTTCAAGCAGCTTGTCCAGTGGTGACATCACAACTACAGTACAATGTCAAAGCCAGAGACTGACACTGGGACAACACTGTTCCTAGATTACAGGCCTGATTCTCTCACCAGTTTCTACATGCAGTCATTTGTGTTGTGTGCGCATGTGCAGCCGCAGGCAACTTATTCCAATTGTAGATGAGCACAAGCACCGCAACAATCAAGACACTGTTCCATCACCTGCCTGTTGCCCCGTTATTGTCATCCCTCCCTCCCCTTCCCCAAGCCTGGCAACCACTTATCTATTCTCCATCTCTATAATTTTGTTATTTTGAGAATGTTATGTAAGGGAAATCATACAGTGTAATTTCATTTTGAAACTGGCTTTTTTTCACTCAATGTAATGTCCTTAAGATCCATCCAAAGTGTTGCGTGTATCAGTAGGCTGTTCCTTTTTATTACTTAGTATATCCCAGCTATAGCTGCTTTTAGACACAATGGTACAGCACTGGTGGTGGTGGTGGGGGACTGGATAAGGTTCTGTGGATTTGCACTCCTGGCCACCTTGTAACTCCCTGGGCAAGGCCAGAAAGTTTTGAACAGTGACAGCTGATGGGCTGGGCACCTCCCCCCACATAGGGCCCTCTTGAGATGCTACATTAAGGAGCACATCCCTCTTCCCCTCTTCAAAGTGTCCACACTCAGGTACACAGGTGTCCTCAGACTTGACTGTGAAAGAAAATCATTAAGTAAACAGTAGTATATCAAGCACAGAGCTGTGGTAAAAAATGTGAATGTTCATATCATTAAGTGAAATAAGCTAGTCTAGAAAGGCTACATACTGTATGATCACAACTATATGACATTCTGGAAAAGACAAAACTATGGAGACAGTAAAAAGATCAGTTGCCAAGGGTTAGAGGGGAAAGAGGGATGAGCAGGCGGAGCAGAGGATTTTTAGGGCAGTGAAACTATTCTCTGTGATACTATAATGATGGACACATGGTATTATACATTTGTCAAAACCCACAGAATGTACAACACTAAGAGTAAACCTACACAGAGAGAGAGAAGTCAAGATGGCGGCATGGGCAGACTCTGAAACCACCTCCTCCCACGGACACAGCCAATTTACAACTACTTGCGGAAAAACTACCCCTGAGAGAGAACTGAAAATTAGATAAGAGGAACTCCTGCAACAAACCACAATCCTGACTGAGGTGGAAGAGGTAGAAATTCCATTCTGGAGAGAAAAAACGCCACCTTCACAAGCTGCAGCACTTCATGGCCGCCGAGGAGCAGCCCCAAAGTTACCGTATATGGACCCCATGGTAATCACAAACCAGAAACCTATAATAAATACACAAAAAACTATGAGAAAGGAACCCAAACATAACACTAAAGAAAGCCATCAAACCACAAAGGAAGAGAGCAAGAGAAGAAGAAAGGAACAGAGAAGGACTACTAAAACAAAGAAAAAAGTTAAAAAATGGCGGTAAGTACATACTTATCAATAGCTACTTTAAACATCAATGGACTAAATGCTCCAATTAAAAGGCATAGGGTGGCTGATTGGATAAAACAACAAGACCCATATATATGCTGCATACAAGAGACACACTTCAGACCTAAAGACACTCACAAACTGAAAGTGAAGGGATGGAAAAAGATACTCCACGCAAATGGCAATGAAAAGAAAGCTGGGGTAGCAATAATCATATCAGACAAAATAGACTTTAAAACAAAAACTGTAAAAAGAGACAAAGAAGGGCATTACATAATGATCAAGGGAACAATCAAACAAGAGGATATAACACTTGTAAATATCTATGCACCCAACGTAGGAGCACCTAAATATATAAAGCAATTATTAACAGACATAAAAAGAGAAATAGACAGTAACACAATAATAATAGGGGACTTTAACACTCCACTTACACCAATGGACAGATCATCCAAATAGAAGATCAATAAGGAAATATTGGCCTTAGGACACACTAGAACAGATGGACCTAGTAGATGTATACAGAACATTCCATCCAAAAACCAAAGAATACACATTCTTTTCAAATGCACATGGAACATTCTCCAGGATTGATCACATATTAGACCACAAAACAAGTCTCCATAAATTTAAGAAGATTGAAATAATACCAAGCATCTTTTGACCACAATGGTATGAAACTAGAAATCAGCTGTAGGAAGAAATTCAGAAAAGCCACAAATAGGTGGAGATTAAACAAAATGCTACTGAACAACGATTGGGTCAACGAAGAAATCAAAGGGGAAATCAAAAAATACCTGGAGACAAATGAAAATGAAAATACGACATGCCAGAATTTATCGGATACAGAAAAAGCGGTTCTAAGAGGGAAGTTTATAGCAATACAGGCCTATCTCAACAAACAAGAAAAATCTCAAACAATCTAAGAGTGCACCTAAAGGAACTGGAAAAAGAAGAACAAAGCCCCAAATCAGTAGAAGAAGGGAAATAACTGACATCACTTCTCACAAGTCTTTCTTAAGCACCTTTATGTTCCTGGGTCTGTGCTAGGAATTAGGAATATGGTGGTGAATGAGGTCTGTGCTAGGAATTAGGGAATCAGGTCCCTACCATCCTGGAGCTTGTGGTCTAATGCCTTCCCTATCAACTGAAGATCTACTCCTTGCCCTGACTTCATGTTCTCCATGGATAAAAGCTTTGGGGCTTTTAAGTCTGTATTTGAAACTGGGCATGAACTTCTGGGACCAGTTATCCCCCGTCACCCCGGATATTGACTGAGGATGCTTGCATTTTTTTTTCTTGGTGAAAGATAGTTTTACTATATTTGTTAGAATTTAAGGATAATTGTACTGCTGCTCCTAAAGTCACACCTGCTCATCTATAGAAGTGTGGGCCTCAGTTCCATGGTGAGGTTTCTTGTCCCATGCAGAGTTCCCTACATCATATGTCTTTTCTCCATGTATAGGGAATCAAGTTGATAAACCTAGTCTGCTTTCCGAATTGGAGCAAGAAGATAAAGCGAGGACAGAGGAAAGAGGAATTCTCCCAGGCACCTGTCCAGGTGAGCACTAGGTATATATGAGTCTTTGTCAGGAACCTCTCTGGCCTGTGGCTTGACAGTTTGGAGTATTACATTAGGAAATGTCCATCAGAGACATTTGTAAAATGCCCTTTTTTTCCGACAAGAAGGCCAAAAACGTTTAGTATGAGCCTCCTCGTGGACCTCCTTTGCTTTTTCTTTAACTTTCTGTTCATTATCTCATACTTTACTTTGGCCTCAGAGGGGGGAAAAAGATCTCTCTCTTCCTTCTTAAATTTAAGTCTCATATGAGCTCTTTGTCTAGTTCCTTCTCACTTTACATTCCTGACAATTCCTTCTTTCCATCAGCATCAATCTCAATCTTTCTAGAGTCTTCTTTAATACAAACCTAAAATTTTCACACTCGTGTCCCTTTCATTGTAAACCTCCTGAAAATCTCTAACCCCTTCGGGTCTACCTTCACTAATGTGTACATTTTACCTTTTCTTTACTTCATCAACTTAAATTTCTTTTCAATTTGTTTCGGATTTGGAGACTCTCCTTAAAGTCCAAGGGTTAACTTCTAAGCAGCATGTTTTTAGAGAAGAACAATCTAAAGGTTTAAAAATGGTAAGATTTCTGATTTTCCACAGTAGGAAAATACCATAAATTAGAAAAGCCACAAAGTTACCAAGGGATTCATTTTCCCAAGCAAAAGTTGTCCCTCTGGAGAGATACCCTGAAACTCTTGTGAATTTGGAGAGAAGCATAAGTTATCTCCAAAATTTTTTCTTCCCTGAGTGTTCACACAAGTAAATGTTTCCATAAATGTGACTCAGATATTGAGTGTTTCAAACATAAATTTGTCTTAAACTTATCAGAAGATGCTCTGTGAATCTGATAAGGACTTATGGCAAAGCATCCACCTTTTTTAACTTCTGAGAACTCAAACCAGCAGAAATCATATACAGGCACTCAAAGTGGCAAAAACACCAATTATAATGATGTTATACATAGCAGAATTCCTGGAAGAAAAATTCCTATGATAGCACTGAATATTAAAAATATTATAAATTATAGTTAGCATTCATTTCTTAATCAACAGGAGAGAAGTCATCTTGGAGTGAAACTCAACAAGTGTAATCAGTGTTTTAAAGTCTTCAGCACAAAATCTAATCTTACTCAGCACAAGAGAATTCATACTGGAGAAAAACCCTATGATTGCAATCAATGTGGCAAATCCTTCAGCAGCAGTTCTTACCTCACTGTTCATAAGATAATACATAATGGGGAGAAACCCTATGAATGCAGTGACTGTGCGAAAGCCTTCAGTAATCCCTCATCCCTTAGACTTCATGTGAGAATTCACACTGGAGAAAAGCCCTATGAATGTAACCAGTGTTTTCACATCTTCTGCACTAGATGTATCCTCAAAAGGCACAGGAGAGTTCATACTGGGGAGAATCGTTACAAATGTAATCACTGTGGAAAGGCTTCAGCACGAGCTCATCCCTTACTGTCCACAATAGAATGCATACAGGGAGAAACCTTATGAATGTCATGATTGTTGTAGAGCCTTTAGGAAGAGCTCACATCTGACACAGCATGTGAGAACTCATACTGGAGAAAAACCCTATGAGTGTAATGAGTGTGGGAAATCCTGCAGCAGTAGCTTTTCTCTTACTGTGCACAAGAGAATACATAACGGAGAGAAAGCCTACGAGGGCAGTGACTGTGGGAAAGCTTTTAATAATCTCTCATCTGTTAAGAAACTTGTGAGAACTCACACTGGAGAAAAACCATAGGAATGCAATCACTGTGGGAAATCTTTCACCACTAACTCTTACCTTTCTGTGCATAAGAGAATTCATAATAGGTAGATATGAATATAATAACTGTGGGAAAGCATTCATGGATCTTCCATCCCTCGGGAATCTTCGGGACTCACATTGCATGTATAAATTATTTCTCGTGTAATAAATTATCCCTAAAATTTAGTGGTTCAAAACAACAAGCATTTATTATCTCTCAATTTCTGTAGGTCAGGAGTTCAGGAATGGATTAACTATGTAGTTCTAGCTCAGGATCTCTCATGAGAAACAAGATGTCAACCAGAACTGCAGTCATCTAAAGTCTTTGGGACTGAAGGGTCCACTTCCAAGGTAGCTTACTCACATCCCTTGCAAATTAGTGCCAGTTGTTGGCAGGAGTCCTTCAGTTTCTCCTTATGTAGGTCTCTCCATGGTGCTGAGTATCATCACAATACGGAAGCAGGTTCCCTCCAAAGGAAGTGATCCAAAAGAGCCCATGCAGAAGCCATAAGTCTTTTATGACCTAGCCTCAGAAGACCATATTCTCTCTTCATCTGGATTGTGTTGGTCACCCAGACTGATCCTGCCACACAGTGGGAGGGAACTACACAGGATATGAATACCAGGAGACAGAGATCACTGGGAATCCTCTTGGAGTCTGGCCTTCAGTGAAGAAAAGCCTTCAGCACACCCTCATCCTTCTAATCTGACAATATGGAGTAGCATTCAATAACCCACACGTTAACTCACTCTGGAGAGAAGCCTTCTAAGTGCACTCTATGTGGTAAAACCTTCAACACAAACTCTGACTCTACTGTGTGCCAGAAGATGACCTACTGGGGAGAAACCTAAAGAATGCAATAGCTATAGGAAAGCCTTCAGTGATAGCCTTCGGGAGTCACGTCACAATTTACACTAAGGGAAAACTCTATGAATATCATCAAAATGGAAAACCCTTCAGAGGACCCTCATCCCTAAAGACACACATGAGAAATACACTGCAGAGGAACACTCTGTATATAAGGAATGGCAAACACTGGCACTCTCCCCTCTAGTCTACGCTGCTCTGTGCTTGGGGAGGTTGATGGACTATATCAAAGAGCTCATTTGCCTTAGGCTTCTGTTTGGGTTGGTCAGTGGGGAGCCCAGATAGGAGATCAGAGGGATGGAGGAGAGTGACTCCATGCCGTGACTATATCCCTGCAGGAGAACTGGGGTCCAGATGTTACCCTTGAGCTCTTCTCAGCCCCTGTGGTGCAGCTGTCTCCCCTCTGCCCACTATGACCCCAGACTCACCCCCCTCCCCTCACCTTTTCTTCCTTGCTCTTCCAGTGACTGAATATGCAGTATCCCTCTTTGGTTTCCGTACACCCTAGTCCTGTTAACATGAATAATTCTGGCCTAGTGACACATCAGTGCATGGAGAGCATAATGGAAAGTCTGTACCATTTCCTACAGGGCCCCCAAATAATCAGGATTCATCACATCACTGACCTCACCTTCCACCACTCCCCTATTTGCTCCATCCACTGTAGCCATACTGGTCTTGCTGTAGCTCCCTCACCCCAGCACAATTCAATGTCAGGGTCTCTGTACTGCCTAGACTGATATCCCCCAATGTAGCCACATGGCTCACTCTCAGTTCACTTAGGTCTCTGCTCAAGTGTCCCCTGAACAGAGAGGCATTCATTCTCACTCCAGATAAATGAGCAAGTCTCCAATTCCCACATTTCTTATCATTATTGGGAGATATTCGTCTCAATAGCACATATCACCATCCAATTAACTCTCTATATACTTATTTATTTGACTAATATTTATTCCATCCCAACCCCCACTAGGTTGTAAGCACCATGATGGCAACGACTGTGTGTGTGATCCATTACTGTAGATCTTGTGCCACAAATCACACCCGGTACTCAGGCAGTGCTCTGTAGCATAGAGTTTAAGAGTATGGACTCTGGAGAGAGACCATTTGCGTTCAAGTCTAGACTCTACCACTTAATAACCTGCTCACCTCAGGCAAGTAACATGTTTTGTGCTCCAGTTTCTTCATCTGTAAAATGGGAACATGAAAGTGCCTACTTCGTAGACTTGTATTAAGGATTCAATTGGTTGATATATGTAAAGCACTTATGAAACTTCCTGGTATATAGGAAAGACTGTATATGTATTTCATCTTCTATTGTGAATTAATTAAAATTTTTTGCAGGAATATGCCAAGCAAAAGAAGCCAGACAGAAAGGAGTAAATACTATATGATTCTATTTATATAGGTTTCTAGAACAGGCAGAAAATAATCTCTGTTGGGGGAAAAAATCAGAACAGTGGTTGCATCAAAGTGTGAGGTGAGGGAGGTGAGGCAGTAGCTGGGATTGACTGGTAAGGGACAAGAAGGAACTTTATGGGGTGAGAAAAATGTTCTATATCTTGACAGGAATAGGTTACACAGGTGTATGCATTTATCAAAATGCATTAAACTGTACACTTAAGATCTGTACGTTAAACTGCATGTAAATTATACCTTAATTTGCATCAAACTCATTTTGCTAAGCGAAAGAGACAGAAAGCCATATGTTGCATGCTTCCATCGTATGACATTCTGGAAAAGGCAAAACTGTAGGGAAGGACAACAAATCAGTGGTAGCCAGGAATCATTCTGGCAGTACTGTGGCGGAGAATAAATGATTCTATGCATTTGTCAAAGCCCACAAAACCGTGTAGCACAGAGTGTATGTAATACGTGCAAGTTTAAAAAAAATCAACCCATGTGACTGAGTATCCCAGGATGGAATGCAAACTGTGACAAATGAATCTAACATTATTATAAATTTATGATATCATCATACTGAAGGGGGTTGGGGGGCAGAAGCTAACTTGAGTAACTTTGGAAAATGGGTGTTTTGACTAGAAATTGTAAGGCTAAATATAATAGGAACTGTACACTGTACGTAAACACTGTATTCTAGTTGGTAAATTTGTTTCTTCTGTGAGAATAGCCTAGAAATTCTGCAACTGCTTTACCCATATGCTGAGCGTGAAGAGTATGGATGGTAGGTAGAGGATGGTGGGAACCAGGTTTCTCTGTTGGAGATAGAAATTATAAAGGAGCAAGAAAGGAAGGTTAGGATGAATCCTGTAGTTCAGGATTATAGCTGGAGACATCAGTACAAACTCAAGTTTACCTTAATATGTATACAGATGGACAGATACAGAAAAAACTATAGATATGCCGACATACGTGGTTTACTATATATACATATGTTACTAGCTCTGTCTGCTTTGTCTGCTGAGAGGGCCTAGAAGTAGTGACAGCTGAGTAGCAATGAGCATACCCAGCACCCAAATCTGCTTTCTAATACCCTTTTCTCCAATAAAAGGAACCAGAGCTCTTTGGAGAAATGAGTGACTCGAGGGCAAAAGAATGGGAATGTGTAAAAAGGACACAGAAGCCAACTCGAAAGAAAGCTCACAATGGGCAAGGCTAGAACAATTTGAGCAACAAAATAAATTTATTGGATTATAGCCCAAAGTATAAAATACATATACATAAGTCCACGCTTATATAAATGAATGAGTGACTAAACGGGGGAGAAATGACTTCTCTACAGAAGAATTCCATTATAATATATGTAGACACTCCCTCCCAGCAGGAGACGGAACTTAATTCCCACTCCCTCCACCCCCTTGAGAGTGAGCCAGACACAGTCACTTGCTTCCAAAGAATACAGCACGGAAAGGGAAAAACAAACAGTAACTTTACAGTGGAGAAACCTGGCAAATACTACCTTGGCCAAGTGATGGACGTTATCATCAACAGTAATGTCACGTGGATATTATGCTCCCCATACGATGTGACTGGAAGAACACTTCATCTCTGTGATATTCGTGCTAAAAACTGATAACCCTAGTTTATCCTAACAAAAATATCAGACTAATCCAAACTGGAGGACATTCTACAGGACACCTAGCCAGTACTTCTGATGACTGTTAAGGAAATCAAACAAAGGCTAAGAAACTCTCACAGAACAGAGGACACTGGAGAGAGCTGACAATTAAACATAACATGGTACCCTGGGTTGAATCCTGGAATAGAAAGAAGGCATTAATGGAAAAGTCAATGAAATCCAAGTGAAGTTTGAAATTTATTTTTTTTTTTGGTGAGAAAGATTAGCCCTGAGCTAACATCCATGCCAATCCTCCTCTTTTTGCTGAGGAAGACTGGCCCTGGGCTAACATCTGTGTCCATCTTCCTCCATTTTCTGTGGGACACTTGCCACAGCATGGCTTGATAAGTGGTGCATACGTCTGCGCCCAGGATCCGAACCTGCGAACCCTGGGCCGCGGAAGGAGAGCACGTGAACTAAATCACTGCACCACCAGGCTGGCCCCAATAGCTTTTTTTTTTTTTTTTTAATGGTTATAAATCTGGTTTCTCCTTCTAGAGAATGGGACTCATAATACTGTGAACATCACAGGAGTTTTGTGAGGATGAACTGTGATAAATTCACATAATGCACCATGTACTGTGCACCATGCCTGGCTCAGTCAGAGTTAACAGCTCAATGATTATTGGTTGCATTATTGTTTCTAGAGCAATGAAATGTACCCAGCCTCTTGATGGCAGGGCCTATGACACCGTTCTTTGGGAGTTTCCAGAAAATAAAAACGATGTATAACAACATCAGTAACAAAAAAAGCGGCAAGGTGCTGAATGAACCGCTTCATATATATGCGTATGAATTTAATATGAATATGAATTACTGGAGAATCTTGTTAAAATGAAGATTCTGATTCACAAGGTCTGGGCTAAGGGCCAAGGTTTTACTTTTGAACAAGCTCCCAAATGACGCCAATGCTGCTGGCCCAAGGACCAAAATTGGGGCTGCAACTTTTCTATTTCTGCATGTTTTTAAATTTTCCTTAAAAAATACAATAAAGTTTTCTCCATCTATTCTTTATCTCTTCACCACAAAAAATACTCTTATTTTTAAACCCAACTATATCATATGTAACCCACCAGTCGTCAAGATCTTAAATAAGCAACTATTTCAACAGTACAGTCTTCCCCGCTTATACGCAGTTTTGCCTTCCACAGTTTCAGTTACCTGCAGTCAACTGTGGTCTGAAAATATTAAATAGAAAATTCCCAACTTCGTAAGTTTTAAACTTCGTGCTGTTCTGAGTAGCATGATGAA
The DNA here is from genome assembly GCF_020826845.1 of Diceros bicornis minor. Taxonomy (NCBI): domain Eukaryota; kingdom Metazoa; phylum Chordata; class Mammalia; order Perissodactyla; family Rhinocerotidae; genus Diceros; species Diceros bicornis. The sequence goes on along the minus strand of NW_026691844.1, from coordinate 951,796 downwards.
ATCTCGCTCCATCCCACCTGGGACGTGAATCAACCCTTTGTCCAGCGTATCCACACTGCATAAGCTACCTGCCCATTTAGTCACTTAGTAGCTATCTCAGTTATCAGATTGACTATCGCAGTATCACAGTGCTTGTGTTCTAACAACCATGGACATCATCTGCTTATGACATCCAACCATCAACATCATCACGGCTCAATGATCCTCCTCATGTATTGTCAGAAGGTCAATATTAACCTAGCGCTACATCACAATGCCTAGATCATTCACCTCACTTCATCTCAACATGTAGGCATTGTATCATCTCACATCCTCACAAGAGGAAGGGTGAGTACAGTACAATAAGGTATCTTGAGAGAGAGAGACCACATTCACAGAACTATTTTTACAGTATATGGTTATAACTGTTCTATTTTATTATTGTTGTTGTTAATCTCTTACGGTGCCTAATTTATAAATTAGACTGTATCACAGGTATGAATGCATAGCAAAGAATATAGTATATACAGGGTTCTGTATTATCCGCAGTTTCAGGCATCCACTTGGGGTCTTGTAACACATCCCCCGTGGATGAGGGGAGGCTACTGTACAAAAAAGGGGTAACTACACATTAATGTTTGCCCCCACATGATCTCATACCTACGTAGATAAAAGTAATGTCTTGCAAAGTCAAGTCATATACAATTCTCTTAGCCTTATCAGATAAAAAAGCCTAAATACTTTACAGTAACCTAGATTAACCACAATCTTAGGAAATTGTGTGAAAATTTTAATTTGGTAAATTCTGTTTGGAAACAGAGTATCCTATTACTAAGGCTCCTGCTTAACGATTTGAGTTTTCAAAGGATAAGAAGCGATCTTAGATGATCTTAGATTTAGTAGCATATACAGGATATTTGAGAGAAAAAAGAGGAAAAGATGAAGAAAGCACATGCTGAACTGAGAAATAGGGAATAACAAAAAATGAGATGTAAAAGAGTCATACTTTCCTGCAATTAATGACATCACAGAAAATTTTAAAAACCAGTTTCCTTAACTCAATGATTTCTAGCCATTCTGGCTTTGTGATTTCACACTTTCCCATCCTCCTTAAAATGTTTCTTAACACAAACTTTGGAAATTTAAAAAATGACATTTTTTTAAAAACTCTGAGATAACTGCAAAATAAGCTCAGCAAACACCATTTTAACTGGTATTGACTTTAAAAATTGTTCAAATTTATTTAGTGAAAGAAACTAACTGATTTTGATGGCAAGAAATCTTTCTGGTATGTGTATACATAAATACAATGTTTCCAAACACAGTATACCATAGTAGAATTCAACAGGACACTAACAGATCCATGGTGCAAACTGTGCCCTGTGTTCAAATTAACTCTGAATCGGTTTTCCTTAAATTTCACAGGTCATTGAGGCTCTAGGGCTTCTCAAAGCCTCTAAAAAGCCTTTAAAACTCTGAATTTCTAAAAAGGAGGTTTTCATTTGGAACATTTCCAGTGATCATATTCCCTATTCACTGCCTACCCAGAACACTTTACAAGCTGAGATCCAAAGGTTCTTGAACCATAAAATTATAATTAACATATTTTCTATAAGCCAAGGAAATTGAAGTGTTACAGGTCAACAAAGCTCCATTGCCAGCTAGAGATTAATTCTAAATGGTTGAGACCATTACAGCACATCACTAACAACCTTCCTCACCCTGTAAGAATTTTTCAAGAGCATAATATACAGAGACTAATTAAAGTGATTCAAATAAATTCTCAAATTTACATGGACAAACATATTATTAAAATTTAATCTACAGGCAAGCAGAGAAATTCTTCTGAGTATTAAGCATGTATCAATCATCCAAAAATGAGCAAAATATGATAATATATTTCTGGTCTTTACCCATAAATCTAGTCCTGGAGTAAATCATCATTCAAGATAATTTTAAAATAAAAAATATCTACCCAGGATTTGAGAAATTTGGTTGCAAATAACAACACATCCACACAGTGAGGAATTGATGCTCTGAAATCTTCCAATAGTATCTTCAGAAAGCTTAACTTCAGTTACATAATAAACTTTGTGCTGAGCTGAAACTGATGTACAGGTGCATCCTGACCCAGATTTCTTAGTAAATAAGTTTCAAAACTGTCCGTTATAGCACAGCCCAAGAGACATTTTCCTATGTATTCTTCTTCCCTTCAGTCAATGGTTATAGAAAGCTTTCTACATGGAAAGAATCAAAAAACCATTTTTTTTAGTAGAAAGCTAATTATACCAACCAAAAATGCTAAATGACTTCTTAAGTCTATTTCATTTCATAAACTTCATTTTCATAAAGGAAAAAAGAAACGCTAAAGCAAAAATACATTTCAAAATTCTAGCCAATAAAAACCAAATTTTACTTTAAAAACTATTTACAGGGGCCGGGCCGGTGGCGCAAGCGGTTAAGTGCGCGCGCTCCACTGCAGCGGCCCGGGGTTCGCTGGTTCGGATCCCGGGCGCGCACCGACGCACTGCTTGGTAAGCCATGTTGTGGCGGCGTCCCATAGAAAGTGGAGGAAGATAGGCACAGATGTTAGCCCAGGGCCGTCTTCCTCAGCAAAAAAAGAGGAGGATTGGCAGATGTTAGCTCAGGGCTGATGTCCTCACAAAAAAAAAAAAAAAACTATTTACAGTGTATATTAATTTTAAAAGGAGAGCATATTTCTCCTCGCATCACTCTATATTAACATTCATAGTTACTGAAACTTTTGTTGTTTGCAAGAAAATCCCTATGTCTATAAAGTTCACCTCCTCACTCTTTTAACTAACTAGGCACAATCTCCCTTCTCTGTACTGCCTTGTTATAAAAGCTTTGGGGAGGGGGTCTCAGGGTTAGTAACAATGACAGTAGAGCAAAGGAAAAGGATAGCATAACAGCAGTAAGGAAGAAAATGAAAGCAAAATAGAAGCAGGTCTTCCTCCTCCTGATAAACAAACACCAAGGCAGTTGAAAGAGTTAGATAACTCGACAATCATACTTCTCAGAAGCACATACCTTGTATGGTAGAAATGGTGACTCAGAATAATTACAGAATATGCTTTGCAATTATTTTAAATGAGTATGCATTATAAAAGACTCCTGTAAGTAAATCTGCTTCCACAGGGTTTAACTTTTTTCAACTATACCATCTAATTTGACTTACTACTCACCTTTGCTTTAGATATGGCAGTAAAATATATAAAAGATTACTCGAACAGGTAAGCGGTCAGAATATAACAGCACGCGATCTCTCCGCATACTCAACAAGAGGATTTACTCTCAAGAGGCTTACTTCCTATTTTCCAGGTAGTTTTGTTCCTGTGTCTCCTCTAGCTATTTCTACCTATCAACCATTTCACTGCTCACTAATGAATAAGACAATGCGGGACAATGTGACTCTCCTATTCACTTACTATAGTCAATACACCTGTAGAGATCTGAATCAAAACTGAGATTCAAAAGTCTTCTAATTTACCTCTCAACTCTGGTGATTCATAAAGTTTTAGATAGAGTTTGACTAGAATCACCAGAAACTCTGTTATCTAAAATTTTATTACACATTGTACAAGTGATAGGATGAAACTTCAAAATCATTTAGTTCAACTCTTAATTACTTTACAGTTGAGAAATCATTCAGAGAACTAGTTAGATGGTGTCCACTCAGGTTTTGTAACTCCAGACCAACACTTGTTCTGCTAAATCATGCTGCTTTCTGTAACTACTCCTCCTTCTCTATGATGTTCTTGTTATCCAAACAGTGCACCTGTGAAAGCTGATAAACTCAAGTATTCCTAGAATGACCAGAAAATCCCAAGTCTCAGGTCAAATACATATACCACTGCTTCATTTTCTACCCCAACATTTTTTCTGAAACCCTCCTAACTGCCAAAACTTTCCTGTTTCTTGTCCATCACATTTCTCTATCACTATAATTAATGTTTTAGTTATCTAGTACCCTATGTTACATAAAACATAATGCTAATCATAATAAGCAAATATTGAGTGCTCATTATATCAGGAACTATATTAAGACCTTTAGATGTAGCATCTCACTTAATCCTCAACTTCAAATAAGATAAATAATACTGTAATCCCCATTTCAAAACTGCAAAAATCAAAGCCTCAGAAGTTAATTTTTTCTTTTTCTCTCTCTCTCTTTTTTTTTTTTTGCTGAGGAAGATTGGCCCTGAGCTAAGATGTGTTGCCAATCTTCCTCTTTTGGCTTGAGGAAGATTCACCCTGAGCTAACATCTGTGCCAGTCTTCCTCTATTTTGTATGTGGGTCGCCGCCACAGCATGGCCACCAATGAGTGATGTAGGTCGGTGCCCAGGAACTGAACCCGGGCCACTGAAGCAGAGCATACCAAACTTAACCACTAGGCCATGGGGCTGGCCCCAGAGGTTAAATAATTTGTCCTAATTCACAGAGCTAACCAGAAGTAGAACCAGGATAAGTAATCAGGCAGTCTCACTCCAATGTCCATATTCCTGATGTCTACATATGATAAGTATATATAACTACATGGACTTTATTATTAATATGCAGATAACTCAAAATTTGGGGGCTACAGAAGAATTTAAAGAGTCTTTGTATTTGAAGAGGCTTCTTTCACATTAAAATAGCTTAATATGGCTTATTCCCATAAACTATATCTTCCTTAAAAAGACATGGCCCAAGTAAGAACTCTTAACTCACTCATATATAATTAAAACTCAAATTAAAGAAAATAGCAGGAAAAAAAGAGTTGCAACAATACTTTAACAAATATCCAGATCAGCATTGTCCAAAAGAACTTTCTGTAGTGATAGTAATGTTTTCTATCTGCACCGTCCATCATGGTAGCCACTAGCCACATGTGACTATTCAGCATTTGAAATGTGTCTAGTGTGATTGAGTAACTGAATTTTGAATATTGTGTAATTTTAATTAATTTACATTTAAACGGCCACATGTGGCTAGTGGCTACTATATTGGACAGCACAGGTAGAAGATAAAATGCCAGAAAAAGATGAGGAAAGAAATTCTTATTGCCTTTATTTAGAGAGTGCACTAACAGTCAAATCAATTTAAATCTCTTTTCCTACTTGTTCTAGCTTCAGTTATTAACCCAAACAATATATACCTCCAAGGAGATTTAAGTAACCCAAACTTCTATACTTAAATTCTTCTTTGTGTATCTCAAAGGAAAAAAATAACTAAAACCTGTATTATCAACAAAGCTCCTTATATTAGAAACTTTTTACTGTTTGGATACCTAAGAGGAAGAATTTGAACCCGAAAACTGCCATCTACTAAGAAAACTAAAAAGAGTCACACAAGTTTTCCATTCTCTTCATAATAAATACTTGATAATAAAGTGCTTACCTTGATTCTCCACTACTGTTTCTAACACTTTCTTCATCACTGTGTCCATTCATTGTAAATATCAAGTTTTAAAATAAAATATAAATCTTCCCAGTTTAAAAGATGAATATAAATACTGACTCCTCCTTGAATACCAAAAATTCACAGACGAATTTTCTTCAACATTCACAGGTTTCCTGGGACCCTTTTTGATTCACCTAAAGAAAACATATTAAGAAAATAAGAAAACTTCCTGTAGAGAAAAAGATAAGTCTAGTTAGAACTTATACAAATCTACCTAGGCCAATCAGAAATACCTAGGCTTCCATTAACTACATTCCTGACTACTTACTAGAATTTATATCACACCAGTGCTTATTTTTGACAGAGGAAATCAGAAAATCTGCTGAGTGATAAAACTTTTAGACTAACTGCAGCTGTGTAGCGATACATATATACACATTACGGATAACTAGCTAACTAAAGAAAAACGGTAATATATAACATATACATACATTCCAAGAATAGAAAACGGAGTCTTATTAGATACTTTGTCAAACCAAGTAAGGGGGGAAAAGGTTACCTTTAATCAAACACTAATTCATATCACCAAGAACTTCATACACTTGAATGAGGCAAAGTTTTGAAAATGCTCACATAAGAACAGAAGAATAAAAGTATCATACAATCTTCGCAAAAACTGTACAGGTCAAAATAAACGTGTACTTTCACAGGTAAGCCGACAGTGGAATGATACAATTTAAATAATATTTATCCAGGTTGGACTTGCAGAGATTTCATTAAAAAAGAAAAAAAGGTAATGGAATATACACTATGATTTTTTAAGTAACAGGTTTGGGGCAGAAATCACTGACCAAGACACAGCATTCCCACCTTTCAAGATTTCAGCACAACACTGGAGAGTCACCTACAAGCCATCCACGAATAAACAAAGATCTCTGGCAGGGGAGGGAGAGGAGGAAGCGGGGGAAGGAGACGTCAGATCCTTCCCCAGCCAGAAAGGACCGAGATAGCCGACTGAGAGCAGAGCTGTCCTCCGACCTCAGCAAAGAGAATTCAGTCCTACGATGATCTCCATTCCACAAAAAAAGAGGAGGAAAACAGGCTGTTGCCAACTTCATCACAGCAAACTCTACATCTAGATCGAGATTTTAATTCTCCAGAGACTAAGGTCCAGTAGACTCTTTGCAAGAACTGGTTATCCAAAAAGTAACTCTTCCACACAACATTTATTCCTCATGTTAAAGATTAATTCCAACCCGTCAAAGAGCTTTACTGTTCAACAAGTCTTAAAAATCTAGGGACTCTAACAAACCGCCTCTTTCCCGAAAGTCTCTCTGCGTTGAGAAAGTTCACTCCTCTGTTCGTTCTTTCCTTTCCACCTTCCTTTCGCTCCTCAAAACGGCTTTCTCTGGACATTCTAACTTCCTTTTTCCCCCTCATCTGCCTTCCCCGAGTCGGTCCTCTTTCTGAGGCCCTGCTCACAGCCCTGAGTGCTGCAGCTCCAGGCGCACGCAGCTCTCTCCAGCCTTTCCCGCGTCTCAACAATGAAGTCAAACCTCCCCAACCCTCCTCCCCTGGGCCCGGTCCTTCAACAGCTGCTCTGCTCCTGCTGAGTTTCCCAAGCGGGGCTCGAAAGGAGGCTGGAAGCCTTCCTCCTCCCGCCTCCGTCCATCGCAGCTTCGCTCCAGTCAGTCTCCCGGCCGGACGCACACTCCCACCCCCGTCCCTCCCAGGGCCTCCCTCCCGGTCCCCGAGTCTCTCTTCCCGCCTCACACTTCCCGCCGCCCCGCTCCGCGCCCTCCCGGGCTCGCCTGGGCCGCCGCCCCTCCCCCTCGCCGCCGCCCCCCACGTGCCGGGAGGCCGGGTCGCGGCGGGGGCGACGCGCCGGCCAAGCGCTCGCCGCTCGTGCCCCGCGGCTCCGCCTTCGCGGCCCCGCCGCGCCCACGCCGAGGAGGCCCGGGCTCCGCCGCCCGCCGGCGCTAGGACGCGCTCCGCGGAGCCGCCTGCGCGCCACTCACGCGCCCCCCGCGCGCCCAGCCCGGCCGCCGCCGCCGCCGCCCTCGCAGAGCCGCCCCGGCCTTCGCCCGGCGCCCCCGCCCGGCCTCCCCGCCACATCCTGACCTGCCCGCCGCCCCCTTTCTTACCGGCGGCCGTGCAGGCTTCGCGGGGGCGGAGGGAGCCCACTCAGGTCTCCGCCGCCGGGTGAGTCCTCGGGCTCCGGGCGTCTGGGGGTAAGCAGGAGTCCGGGAGGGGGAGGGGGAGGGGGAGGGGAAGCCCCGGCCCACGGCTCCCACGCGCGACCCCCTGCGGAGCGGATCCAACAATCCATTGCACCACCGGCGAGGGCGAGAAGGAACGAGCCGTGGAGCCGTCGTCGCCGCAGCCACGCGCGCGCTCCCGCTCCCGCCGCTTATTGGCTCCCGGCAGCCGCCGTAACGCCGACAGAGCAAGCGCAGCCGTCTCCGTCGTAGCCGCCGCCGCCGCCGCCGCCCGCGCGACGTAAGCTCCCTGCTCGCTCCCCTTCCCCACTGGGCGCGAGGAGGGATTTGTTGATGCAACTGGATTCAAGGTCAGGAGGAGGAGGGAAGCTGTACATACAATGGAATGGGATGGAGCTGATTGATGACATCCATTTGAAAGGTAATATGTTTGGAGATGAGTAGGTGTGGAGATCATTGGTGTAGGACTTACTGAGTTTCTGATGCCTTTGAGTCATCCAAGAGGCTTTTGGATAGAAGTCTAGAGCTGAGAAGTAAGATCTAGACTGAAAACTAACTGTTGAGTATGTAGGGAGAAATTAAAGTCTTGAGTATACATGAAATAGACTTAGCAGACAACCTAGGAGTGTGCAATGAAGAATTTAAATTAATTTTTGGCTAGGTAGAGGAAGATGAGCTGGCTAAGGAGTTGCAGATATCAGATGGGTGTTGTGCAATGGAAGACAAAGGCATAAATGATTCAAGGAAGGAGTGGTGAGTAGTGTCCAATGCTGTTGAGAAGTCACGTGAACTAAGGCCTGAATAATATCCATTAGATTTAGTAACATAAGGGTCATTTACCTTAGCAAGAACTATTTTGTTGGAATAATAGGACCAGAAGCCAGATTGGAGTGGGATGTGATAAATGAAGAAATGGAATCAGTGAGTCTCAATTTCTCTCTCAGACAGTTTGACTTTGACTTGAGAGTGAATATGAATTTTTCTGTTTGTTTTTTTGGGGGGGCTTGTGGATTTTTGTTTGTTTAGGTGAAAGATTTAAGGTGTTTCAAAGACAATGGGAAATATCCCTTTGAAAGAGAGGTTGAATATATTAGAGTTAGCTGTAAGAATTAACACATATACCTTTTTTTTTTCCAATCGGGAACTGAACACTAGATATCACTGTTTATAGTTATGGGCTATAGACACTTAATTGGTGTAATTTGAGAATTTCTGTGAGTCTTTTACTCCCCAGATACATGCCTCATGCTCTACTAATGTTTGAAAAGTCCTTGGTAGAAATCTATTTGAAAGCATATATTCCTGGGAAGAGTAATATGTTAAGAAGGTAGTTCTCAGCTGTGCCGAAGTTTAGAATTACCTAAGGAGCTTTAAAATAAAAATGCTCAAGGGGCCGGCCTGGTGGTGTAATGGTTAAGTTCACGCAGTCTGCCTTGGCGGCCTGGGGTTCGCAGGTTCAGGTCCTGGCTGCGGACCTATGCACTGCTCATCAAGTCATGCTGTGGTGGCAAACCGTGTACAAAAATAGGGGAAGATGGGCGCAGCTGTTAGCTCAGGGCTAATCTTCCTTAGCAAAAAGAGGAAGATTGGCAGCAGATGTTAGCTCAGAGCTAATCTTCTTCACCAAAAAAAAGAAAAAGAAAAATGCTCAAGACTTACTTAAGAGATTTCATTCCATTGTTCTAAGGTGGGGCCTTGGCATATGCGTTCTTTCAAAGCTCCCCTTTTACAAAGATGATTCTAATGTGCCATTAGTATTGAGAAACTATGGACATCATTGTATTAACACTGCATTGACTCATGACATTTGGTTTAGATGAAGTGTGGAGAGGCCAGAATATTTATTTAGAAAATAGTGGTTATTAACAGGGCAGTGGTGGGTGGAGATTTTGCACCTCAGGGGATGTTTGGCAAGAATCTGGAAACATTTGTGGTTGTCACAATGAATTGGGTGGGGGCTGCTACTGACATGTATTGGGCAGAGGCCAGGGATACTGCTAAAGATCCTAGAATGCACTGGACAGCCCCCCACAACAGAGAATTATCTGGCCCAAAATGACAATAATGCCATTGTTGAGAAACCCGGCTATAAAGGATGGCAAACTAGGTAGTATCTTTTAGTGAAATCTCAGTGGGTGGGGGTTGTGGTTTGGTAAGGGTGCTAATGAATGAGGAGGATCTATTCTACGTAACAACTTAGCCTAAAACTAAGCCTTGCTTGTAACCAGCAACAAAAGAGCCTCAAATAAAATCCGTTTGCAGAACTAAGAAATGTGACTAGCACAATAGACTGATTATATTATTTTCCTTGTTTAAAAAAAGATTATAGTGCAACTGAAAGTATTATTGCTGGTGGGGGTGTAAATTGGTTACAGCCACTTTGGAAAATTCACAGGCAGTGTACATTGTAGCTAAACTTATGCCTATCCTATAATTCAGCAGTTTCACTCCCGAGTGTATATCCATGAGAAATGAATGCAGGTGTCTCCTAAAAGCATTGTATAAGAATCTTCCTAGCAGTTTGATTCATTTTGGCTTCAAACTGGAACAAAGTGAAGTATATTCATACAACGGAATATTACCCAGCAATAAAAAAGAATAAATTGCTACAAACAATAATTTATGTTGAGTGAAATAGACACAAAAGCATTCATATGATATAATTCCATTTATATGAAATCAAGAACAAACAAAACTAGTTTATGATGATAGAAGTCAGGATAGCAGTTACCTTTCTGGGCATGGGTATTGACTTGGAAGGGGCGTAAGGAAGCCTCATAAAATGATGGGAATGTTCCGTATCTTGATCTGGGTGGATATGAGTGTATATGTATGAGAAAGCTCATCAAGTCGAACATTTTAATTTTGTGAACTTTACTGTGCATATGCTATACCCCAATTTTTAAAAATTAAAAATTAGGGAAAAAACCCAGGAAACCTAATTTTGAAGTACTGGAAGTCTTGCATCTCCAGTGTTTGGTTAGATACAGGGTCAGCTGCGTAGTGTGGTCTCAATAAATGTAAACAACTCTAGTGCAGTGTTCAGTGGGAATGAATTTGGGGTTTGGAGTCAGACCTGGTTTTGAGCCCCAGCTTGATTATTGGCTCTGTGATGCTGAGCAGTTACTCACCTCAGGACCTGTTGTGACTATGGAAGAGCAGAAGAGCAGCGAGTTGAGAGAAGTACTGAAAACTCCTTTTCTTTTGTTTTTGGGGGGGGATTTTAGCTTTGGTTTGTGATCCCCCAGCACTGAGAAATATCCACAGGCGTTTAGGGGTGGCCTCAGCAGGTGTGTAGTGTTAGGTGACTTAACGCCTCTGGCTTTAGCAAGGATGAACCCTGACCCCTGTCTGGACCAGTCAGATTGTCCTGAGGATTTACACTTGATTGAGAAAGTTTATCAGACAGCTGATCTGTTCTAAGAAACCTATCAATTGAGGCGAGGGCTGCCATGTTTGGTAGCAGCATGTGGAGATTGAGAGGTGTGTTGTAGAACAAGAATACTCTCAGATCACTTACCTCGTCACTCCGTGTTCTGAGTGTTGTAACTCTGCGAGGTTGGTACTGTTATCCCTACTTTATAGGTAAGGAAACTGAGAAGCTTGGCTAAATTAAGGAAGGGCTAAAGCTAAAATAAAACTCAGGCAGTGTGACTCCAGAGTCTGTGCTTTCATGGAGCAGTGCTGACATATCAGACACGGATCTGATAGCTGCTTTCGTTCCTGATAGTTTTACCGTTCCTGATCTCAGTCCTTTGAGAAGGTCGAGTCTGCTCCCTATCTTTGAATTATTTATCATAATTTATCCTTATAATACAATGTCATGTCTTTGCTTAAACTGGTTTAAGTGAATTTCAGCCAATTACAACTGGAAGAGTCCTGCTCCAGTTTGACTGTGAATGGGGTTGGAAATAACAAACCTCAGAGAAAGTGAAACTGGCTGAATCAAGGTGGGGTAGCAGGCAATAAAGACTTTCCTGCCCTAAAATGGGAACTTGTTTGTGTGTGTGTTATGCAATAGTAAATCATTTACACAGGCTTTCTCCAATAGTGTCTTAGAACTCCAACTATATAGTCACTGAGGTAGGGCTTTAGAGAACTTGGTAGCCAAATATAAAAAATGTCAAGTGTGGCAGTTACTGAACATGGAGTTTTGGAAACTATATTAGAGAAGAGAGGAATTCTAAACAAAGTTCTCAGATGAAAGTAGATTGGAGCAAATTTGACAATTATTGGAAGCCAATTTGCCTTTGGTCTGAGAATATATAACCAGATCAGGAAGTTACTGAGGAAACCCACTGCATTGCAACATAATTTTTTTTTGCCACCTTGTGTCTGACACCAGAGTTTTTACATTGAATGCCAGAAAGTGAAATTTTAGTCATAAGAATGGGACTCACAAGGAGGAGCAAATGATATTAAGGAACTCTAATTCCTCAGCTCCCTCCAAAAAATTTTCCACTGCGCATCCCCTTCCATGCCTCACAAAAGTGTGATGATCCTTCACATTGTCTGTCAATATCCACTAGGATTCAGCATCTTGTTACTCCACGCGTCCTGCAACACTAACGGCGGCCTATTGCTCTGAAGAAACAGTGTACTAAGAAAAAAAGGAAGAGGCTGCAGAATATGCTGAACTTTTGGCCAAGAGAGTGAAGGAGGCCAAAGAAAAACACCAGGAACAGATTGCCAAGAGACGGGGGCTGTCCTGAGAGCTTCTACCTCTAAGTCTGAGTCCTGTCAAAAATGAAATTTTCTAAGAGTAACAAATAAGATCAGATATCCAAAAAAAAAAAAAAGAAGAAGAAGAAGAAAGAAAATCTTCATTAGACAAACACCATAGTGATAATTATCAGAGGCAAAATATATTGAAGGATGCTAAAATTAGTGGGTAAAAGTTTGAGGAGAAGCAGGATATTTGCATAGTCTCAGTATTTCCCCTAAGATATTTATTAATGACAAGGGAAGGGGAATAATTACATGGAGAAACTTGGCAGAGACCACCATGTCTCCTGACTTTATGCTCTGAGAAGGGCACAATGCCATTTCTGTGGTGTTCTTGCCAAAAATGCATAACCTTCATCTAAACATGAGAAAGCATCAGACAAACCCAAATCGAGGGATATGCGACACAATAACTCCACCAGTATCTCTGCCAAAGTGTCAAGGTCACGAAAGAGAGAGAAAGACCAAGGAACTATCTCAGATTGAAGGAGACTAAGGAGACTTGACAACTAAATGCAATGTGGGATCCTGGATTAGATCCTGCATCAGAAAATGGACCTTAGTGGAAAAATGTTAAAGTCTGTAGTTTAGTCACTAGTATTGTACCAACATTAATTTCCTGATTTTGATAACTGTACTGTGGTATGTAAAATGTTAACATTAGAGGAAGCTGGATGAAAGGTATATGGAAACTACTATTTTTGCAACTTTTCTGTAATTCTGAAATTATTTCAAATTTGAAAAGTCAAGAGGGCATTTATAGCAGTTCCCTAAATAACTCTGCATAGATGGTGGGAAAAAAAGATTTCGATGGCCTTGAAATATCTGGATAATATATCTTTCCAACTCAGTCCAATAACTCTTTACCTGGGCATATACAGTTTGAGAACTTTACCTCTTTTAAACGCATAGAAGATCATAGCCTTTTTCTATATGAAATACTCTATTTTTTCCTCATATGACATAGGCACTCAAAAACTATTTGTATAAAATGGAAATAATGATTGCTGTCCTGCTTTTCCCTGCTGAACTTACAGTGTGGTTATAAAGTGTAAAAAAGATAAAGGAAGTGGAAAGTATTTTGCAAGTTGTAAGCATTGTACCGGTGTAAGCTGTTATTTTGATTATTGATGGAAAATTGTCTAAGGTATTTTTGTAATTTAGATATACATCGAATCAGTTTCTCCTCTTACTTTCTCTTTACTCTAATCACATTTCCACATGTTTACCAGGCTTAAAATTTCAAAATTGCCCTTGAAAATAAGGACTGAAGGAGAGGGGATGGGTGTCAGTTACCAAAACTCCGGCTAGTCATCTTAAAACATGCCCTTCACCTTTGTCCTTCACTTTTATTCTCTTCTATGCCGTAAGAAATTATAAACAAAAAAAGGAAAAAATTTAGAGCAGGGTAGGGCCCTAGAGTAATCTAACTCAGTTCTTTTAAACATACCTGATTATAAGCATCACATAGTGAGGTCATTTCAAATATGAATTCCTGGAACCCTGCAATCATAATCTATGGGAGGGAGCCTCGAATCTGTATTTCAAAAATGAGTTTCGGCTGGTTATTATTGACAAGCAAATTTAAAAGCACTGTCATTTTATAGATAAATAAATTGAGAAAAAATGACCAAATTTATTTAAAAAATAACATAGATATTAGCATAGATATTAATTTCTGGGATATAGTCTAGAATAGGAAACAATTTTGTAAACAACTCTAGTACATACTTCACTAGGGGACCAAACAAAGCTGAATGCAACTAATCCTTCCTTGGGAGGAAGAGGATCAGGAAAGCCACCAGAGACTTTTGTAATACTGCACCTGCTGGGTAGACAGCAGAGGGTGAATATTCCAAGAAGAAAGGACGATATGTAGAGACACATCCACGTGCATGGCATTCTCAGGGACTGGGAGTGCTCCAGTGCCCTGGACTGTGGTGTGCAGTGGTGTGATGGTGAAGCTCAAAGAAGAAAGGCAGGCTGGGGTCAGAATTTGAAAGCCTGGAATACCTTGCTAAAAGGTTTGTTCTTATATATCACGAGAAGCACAGGCAACAAAAGCAAAAATAGATTAAGTGAGACTGCATCAAACTGAAAAGTTTCTGTGCAGCAAAGGAAACCATCAACAGAATGAAGAGGCAACCTACAGAATGGGAGAAAATATTTGCAAACCAGTTATCCAATGAGGGGTTAATATCTAAAATATATAAGAAACTCATAAAACTCAATAGCCGAAAAACTAATAACCAATTAAAAAGTGGGCAAAAAACTTGAATAGACATTTCTTCAAAGAAGACGTACAGGGGTCTGCCCGGTGGCGCAGCAGTTAAGTGTGCGTGCTCCGCTTCGGCGGCCCAAGGGTTTGCAGGTTTGGATCCTGGTAGCGCACCGACGCACAGCTTGTCAAGCCATGCTGTGGTGGTGTCCCATATAAAGTAGAGGAAGATGGACACAGATGTTATCCCAGGGCCAATCTTCCTCGGCAAAAAGAGGAGGATTGGCATCCGATGTTAGGGTGCCATCCGATCAGGGCTGATCTTCCTCACAAAAAAAAAAAGACATACAAATGGCCAACAGGTATACGAAAAATGCTCAACATCACTAATTATCAGGGAGATGCAAATCAAAACCACAATGAAATATGACCTCACACCTGTTAGGATGTCCATTGTCAAAAACACAAGTGTTGGTAAGGATGTTGAAAAATTGGAACACTTGTGCACTGTTGATGGTAATTAAAATGGTGCAGCCACTACGGAAAACAGTATGAGGTTCCTCAAAAAATTGAAACTAGAACTACCATATGATCCAGCCATCCTACTTTTGGATATTTATTTAAAAGAATTGAAAACAGAATCTCAAAGATATTTTGCGTTCCCACATTCACTGCAGCATTATTTACAATAGGCAAGAGGTGGAAACAACTTACATGTTCATTAACAGATGAATGAATAAAGAAAATGTGGTACATACATACAATGGAATATTATTCAGCCTTAAAAAAGAAGAGAATGCTATCATATTCTACAATATGGATGAACCTTAAGGACATTATGCTAAGTGAAATAAGTCAGTCACAGAAGGACAAATACTGCATGATTCCACTTATATAAGGTATCTAAAGTAGCCAAACTCATAGAAACAGAAAGTAAAATGGTGGTTGCCAAGGGCTGATGGGGGGTGGGCTGGAAGTGGGGAGTTGCTGTTCAATCCTGTATTTTCTATTTCCATTTAAATCATAACAATTAGCTAGTTTCTTGAAGTTGAATTCTCAGAATAATCTTTGACCTCTCCTTCAAGATTTTCCTTTTCTTCCTTTGTGCCTTCCTTCTTTCTCTCCTTGTTTCCTTCCTTTCCATAGTTATTTGCCAGGCGCTGTATTAGTCATTGATAGTACTAGTGAAAAAGCAGATGCAGCCCCCATTCCTCACAGAGCTTATAATGTAGTGGGGAATACAGATAATAAACATAATAAATGAATAAAATAATTACAGTTTGTGAGAGGTGCCATAAAGAAAATGTATAGGGTGATATGATAGAAATTTGCTAAGATAAAGGAGCTGGAGGAGCCTAATTCAGGTAGGCCTCCTGAAACTGAGTCTTGAAGGATGAGAAAGCCAATGTCAAATGCTGCCAAAACGTGAGCAATTATAAACATTAAAACTTTTTGTTCTGAAACAATCACTGTTAAGAGAAGGAAAAGATAAACCTACAGACTGAGAGAAAATATTTAGAAGTCTCATTTCTGACAAAAGACTTCATATTCATTGCATGTTCATTGCAGCATTATTTGCAGTGGCCAAGACATGGAAACAACCTAAGTGTCCACTGATGGATGAATGGATAAAGAAGATGTGGTGTATATATACACTGAAATATTATTCAGCCATAAAAAGGAATGAAATCTTGCCATTTATGACAACATGGATGGACCTTAAGGGCATTATGCTAAGTGAAATAAGACAGACAGAGAAAGACAAATACTGTAGGATTTCACTTACATGTGGGATCTAAAACAAACAAAAAAACAAGCTCATGCCTACAGAGAACAGATTGCTGGTTGCCAAAGTTGAGGGGTGCCGGGGTGGGCAAAGTGAGTGAAGGAGATCAAAAGGTACAAATTTCCAGTTATAAAATAAATAAGTAGTGGGGATGTAATGTACAGCATAATAACTATAGTTAATACTGTACCGCATAGTTGAAAGTTGCTAAGAGAGTAAATCTTCAAAGTTCTCATCACAAGAAAAAATTTTGTAACTATGCATGGTGACAGATGTTAACTAGACTTATTGTGGTGATCATTTCCCAATATATACAAATAGCAAATCATTATTTTATACACCTGAAACTAATATAATGTTATATATCAATTATACCTCAATAAAATAAGACTTTTATTCAGAATATAAAGAATTCACAAAATTCAACAAGAAATAACTCAAAAAACATAAACATAAGTTTTGAACTGACACTTTACTCAAAAAGACATATTGATGGTAAATAAGCATATGAAAAGATGCCAATACTCATGATGGAAACACAAAGTAAAATCACAATGAAACACCACTATACGTCTATTAGAAGGTAAAAAAAAAAAATCCTGACACTACCAAGTGTTGACAAAGATGTGGAACAACTGGAATCCTCATGCTTTGCTGATAAGACTATAAAACAGTATGGCCACTTTGAAAAACTGTTTAATAGTTTTTCTAACAAACAAATTTAAACATATACAGTGCTTATATGTTTACTTATTCTTATATGGGAGTAGCAGTCTTACTCCCAAATATTTACCCAAGAGAACTAAAAACTTACGTGCACACAAAAATCTGTACACGCATGTTTATTTCAGCTTTATTTTTAATTGTTAAAACTTGGAAACAACTCAAATGTGAATAAATGAATCAACAGTTTGTGGTATATCTATACACTGGAATACTACTTAGCAACACAAGGGAGAAAGTAACCCTGATGGATTCATGCAACAACATGTGTGAATCTCAAAAGTATTTTGTTAAGTGAAAGAAGCTAGAACCCAAAGGCATCATATTGTATGACTCCATTTATATGACATTCTGGGAAAGGCTAAACTATTGAGATAGAAGACAAATCTGAGGTTGCCAGGAGTGGGGTGTGGGGAGGGGTTGATCACAAAGAGGCAGCAAGCAGGAATTTTTGGGGTGATGAAACTTTTTGGATCGTGACTGTGATGGTATACACAGTTCTATGCATTTGTCAAAATCCATAGAAATATACATCACAAAGAGTGAATTATGTAAATTTAAAACATGTAAAGTGTTATTATTGATTTCTAGTTTCATTCCATTGTGGTCTGAAAGCAGGCATTATATGATTTCTATTTTTTTAAATTTGTTAAGGTGTTTTATGTCTCAGGATGTGGTCTATCTTGGTGAATGCTCCATGCAAGCTTGAGAAGAAAGTGTAATCTGCTATCATTGGATGAATTGCTCTATAGATGTCAATTATATCTAGTTGATTGATGATGCTGTTGAGTTCAACTATGTCCTTATTGATTTTCTGCCTGCTAGATCTGTCCATTTCTGAGAGAGGGGTGTTGAAGTCGCCAACTATTATAGTGGATTTGTCTATTTCTGCTTATAGTTCTATCAGTTTTTGCCTCACATAGTTTGACACTCTGTTGTTAGGCACATGCACGTTCAGAATTGTTATGTTTTCTTTGAGAATTGACCCCTTTATCATTATATAATGCTTTTATTTATCTCTGATAACTTTCCTTACTTTAAAGTCTGCTCTGTCTGAGATTACTATAGCTACTGTTGCTTTGTTTTGATTATTGTTAGCATGGTATATTTCTCTCTGCCCATTTACTTTTAATCTATATGTGTCTTTGTATTGAAAGTGGGTTTCTGGTAGACAACATATAGTTAGGTCATGTTTTTTGATCCCTTCTGACGTTCTCTGTTTTTTAAGTGGGACATTTAGATCATTGACATTTAAAGTGTTTTTTGATATAGCTGACATATACTTACTATATTCATTACTGTTTTCTATTTGTTTCTCTTGTGTGTTGTTTTTTTTTGTTTGTGAGGACGACTAGCCCTGAGCTAACATCCGATGCCACTCCTCCTCTTTTTTCTGGAGGAAGACTGGCCCTGGGCTAACACCCGTGCCCATCCTCTTCTACTTTATACGGGACGCCGCCACAGCATGGCTTAGCAAGCGGTGCGTTGGTGTGCGCCCGGGATCCGAACCTGCGAACCCCAAGCTGCCGCAGCAGAGCACGCACAGTTAACCGCTGCGCCACTGGGCCGGCCCCTGTTTCTTTTGTTTTTTGTTCCTGTTTTTGTCTTCCACTCTTTTTCTGCCTTTTATGGTTTTAATTGAGCATTTTGTATGATTCCATTTTCTCTCCTTTCTTAGCATATCAGTTACAGTTTTTTAAAACTTTTTTAGTGGTTACCCTAGAGTGCAATATATATTTACAACTAATCCAAGTCCATTTTCAAATAACACTATACTACTTCCTGGGTAGCATAAGTATTTTATAATAACAAAATAATCCTAATTCCTTACTCCCATCCCTTGTATCATTGCTGTTATTCATTTCACTTATATGTAAGCACACATAAGCATACATATTCGTAAGTGTACATAATCAAATACATTGTTATTTTAAACAAACTGTTATCTGTTAGATAGATTAAGAATAAGAAAAATAAGAGTTTTTGGTTTACTTTCACTTATTCCTTCTTCAACTCTCCTCCTTTCTTTATGTAGATCTGAATTTCTGACCTATATTATTTTCCTTCTCTCTAAAGAACCTCTTTTAACATTTCTTGCAGATCAGGTCTATTGGCAACATAGTCCCTCAAGTTTTGTTTGCCTGAGAAACTCTTTATTTCTCCTTTACTTTTGAAGAATAATTTCATAGAGTATAGAATTCTAGGTTGGTGGGTTTTTTTTCTCTGAACACTTTAAATATTCTACTCAACTTTCTACTTGCTTGCATGGTTTCTGAGAAGTTAGATGTAATTCTCATCTTTGTTCCTCTATAGGTAAGATGTTTTTATACTCTGGCTACTTTCAGGATTTTTTCTTTATTTTTGGTTATAATTTGAAGATATGCCTTAGTGTAATTTCGGGGGGCATTTATCTTGCTCAGTATTCTTTGAGCTTCCTGGATCTGTGGTTTGGTGTCTGACATTAATTTGGGAAAATTCTTGGTCATTATTTTTTCAAATATTCCTTCTGTTCCTTTCTCTCTTTTTTCTCCTTCTGGTAATCCCATTACACATATGTTACATCTTTTGTAGTTGTCCCACAGTCCTTGGATATTCTGTTCTCTTTTTTTTTCAGTCTTTGTTCTTTTTGCTCTACAGTTTTCAAGGATTCTATTGATATATCCTCTAGCTCAGAGATTCTTTCCTCAGCCATGTCTGGCCTACTAATAAGCTCCTCAAAGCTATTCTTCGTTTCTGTTACAGCGATTTTTATTGCTAACGTTTCTTTCTGAATCCTTCTTAGGGTTTCCATCTCTCTGCTTACATTACCCATCTGTTCTTGCATGCTGTTTACTTTATCCATTAGAGCTCTTAGCATATTAATCACAGTTGTTTTAAATTCCCAGTCTGATGATTCCAACATCCTTGCCATGTTTGATTTTGATACTTACTCTGTCTCTTCAAATTATGTTTTTTGTGTTTTGGTATATGCCTGGTAAATTTTCTTGATAGCTGTATGTGATGCACTGGGTAAAAGGAACTGCTGTAAATAGGCCTTTAGTGATGTGGCAGTGAGGTGTTGGGGAGGGGAAGCATTCTATAGTCCTAAGATTAGGTCTCAGTTTTTCAGTGAGCCTATGCCTCTGCACTGTGAACTTCATGACTGTTTCTCAGTTTTTTTTTTTGCCCCCTTAGGTGAGACAGGATGGCTAGAGTGGGCTGGAGTTGGGTATTTCCCCTCCCCTAGGTCAGTTAGGCTCTGATAATACTCCAGTAGGTTAAGCTCTTGTTAGGCAGTTTTCCCTGAGGGTGGGCCTTGTTAAGAAGAACAGAGTGCTCTGGAGTATTTCAGAATGGTTCCTTTTCCCCTCCTCCTGCCAGGAGCACAAGGGGATTTTTCTCAGATATTTACTGTGGGAACCTAGTCAAGCTCCTGGAGGTAATCTCACAATGTTCTGGGGGCCCCTCTATGACTGGATCACCCCAGAGTTCTTCACTTTCAGAGTTGTCCACACTGAGCCTTCAGCAATCTGTCCATTACAGTTCAGGTTTTCCTGCCCTGGCCCTGGTTCTGGAGGTGGTTTCTGCGCACGAGTCTCTGCTCTGGTGAGCTGCAGCTCTCTGTATTTGCCTGTCCATCTCTCTACTCTTGGGGGCAGCAGTTTACCCTGTGTCCTCCCCTGTCTTATGGATCCAAGAATAGTTGTTTGTTGATTTTTCAGTATGTTCAGCTTTTTGCTTGTTATCAGGATGGAGCGGTAACTTCCAAGCTCCTTACGAGCAGAACTGGAAACTGAAAGTGAAAACATATAAATTTTTTAAAAATCAAGCAAGATAAGGGTCAGGAAAAAACTTGTGGATTTTTAAAGTTGTGTGTGTCATCAGTGACTGAGCAGTTTTGATGAAGTGGAGCTCATTGAATCCAAATTGCTTTATGTTTAAGAGGAAGTGAGATGAGTAAATGGAAACATGTAGTGTAGACAACTCTTTCAAGATGTTTGGCTGTAAAGTGGAAAGGGAAATAGCTGGATGAGAATGTGAGTCCATAAAAGTTTTAAATTTTTTATGTGAGACCGATTAGGACTAAAACTAACAAAAATGTACAAGACTTCTACTGAAAAAATTATAGAATTTAATAAAAGATATAAAATGGCCAAATAAGTAGATATATCATGTTCACTGACGGGATAACTTAATGTTATGAAAAATTTCTGTGTTCCCTGAATTAATTTATAAATCCAAACAATCTCAATAAAAATGCTAATAGAATTTTTGTGTGTGTGGATTTTGCCAAATGGATTCCAAAATTCATTAGGACAAGCAAATATATAAGAATGCCAAAATATGGGGCCAGCCCAGTGGCATAGTGGTTAAGTTCTTGCACTCTGCTTCAACGACCTGGGGTTCGAGGATTCGGATCCTGGACGCGGACCTCCACACTGCTCATCGAGCCATGCCATGGCAGCATCCCATACACAAAATAGAGGAACGTTGATACAGATGTTAGCTCAGGGGCAATCTTCCTCAAGAAAAAAGAGGAAGATTGGCAATAGATGTTAGCACAGGGCCAATCTTCCAAAAAAAAAAAAAAAAAGAATGCCAAAACAATCTTTGAATATATTAGGAATTGCCTTATCAATTTTCAAGACACATTATAAAGCTGTATTAATAGAAACAGTTTGGTACTGGTGCAGGAATAGATATTCGAAATTGAGATATGAGTGGGGTCCCTTTGAGGAAGAATGCTATAACCCTGCCAACATAGTATACTGTAAATCTTCCTCTTTGCCCTTCTGAAAGTGACCTGGGACCCTTTACCAAGGTATCTGTGCATGGGAAGAGGGAAACAGCCAGATTTTTTTGGAACGACTAAGATAGAATTGGAGTTGATGCTAATTCCTGGGGATCCCAAATGCTTTTTGGTCAAATAGTCAGAGTGGAGATTGATAGAGATTAGGTGATAAATAGTTCTTTGGTCTGATTCCTTCTCACAGTGGGCCCAGTGGGTCCACACATACAACCCAATAGGAATTCTCTTTGTATCTAAATTTTACCTGAATTTATAGTTCTCAAGAACACATTTGCAAACTAGCAGACTCTTCACACTGGCTCCCTGCCTGTAGAACAATGGCTTATATAATAGGAAAGACCAACTGGAAACCACTGGAATGTCCCTGCTCAACCAAAATAATAAATCAAAAGCAATATTGCATCCCTGAGGAAGTCTGTGGAGAGTAATGCCACCATGCAAGTCTTGAGAGATGCAAGTGTGTTGACTTGGCCTGTATGCATGGTAGTGGGGTTTTGGAGAGTGGTAGCAGATTTTCCTACACTTAATCAGGTGGTGATCCTAAATGCTGCTGCTTTTACAGATGTAGTCTCCTTACTGGAGCAAAACAGCACAGTCTCTAAAAACTGGTATGCAACTATTGTTCTGGCAAATGCTTTATTCTTTCTATATCAGCCAAGAAGTAATTTGCTTCCACATGATCGGGTCAACAAAACATTCACTGTTGCTTTCAGCTCTAGCCCTCTCTGTCATAATCGAGGCTAAATAATCCATGAAATCATGCTAATAAATTTGTTGGGCAGGAAGTAGCAAATACCCTGGAAGCTTTAGTAAGATATATAAGTGGGAGATAAACCCCATGAAGACTTGGTGGGTTTGCAGGGCTCTAGGGTTCTGGGGCATGCTGAGATCCCTCCTTCAATGTGAAAGTTAAGTTGATGTATCTTCCACCTATTAACATTAAAAAAGATCCAATGCTTTGTAGGCCTCTTTGGGTTCTGGAGCCAATATGTGTCTCATTTGAGTGATTTACTTTGCATATTTACTGAGTTTCAAATGGGGCTCAGAGCAAAAGAAGTCTCTGAAGCTGGTCCAGGGTACAGTATAAGCTATTCTACCATTTAGGTAATATGAATCAACAGGTCTTTGGCATTTAGGGCTGTTTTCGGGATCTTCTGGCAGCCCTCCAAAAGAGAATGACAGTGCATGCACCTAGGATTTTAAAGCAAAACCATGCAGATATCCATTTTCCTTTTGAGAAATGGCACCTGTCTTGCTACTTGGTGCTGGTTGGGACTAAATACCTAATTATGGGACAGTCTGAGATGACTGTTATGAACTGTGTATTATCTGATCCATAAAGCTCTAGAGTTGGGCGTGAACAGCAGCACTTCATCATAAAGTGACATGAAACAAGCAGGAAAAGGACTTCCGCGGGCATGGGCCAGGATCCCAGGAGGATTCCAGTCTAGGCGAAGGGTGAACAGGGAGCCCTAGAGGAGGCCTGATGGGGATGTCCTGTCGGCCCTTACTCCATCTGCACACGGTCTTCCTCTGTCCTTGTCCGTTCCACATGCAAACTTTTATCTTTTTACATTTTTTCCTCATTTAGTGTTGATGCGAATCCAGACACTGATTAGAAAATGGCAAGTTCCAATATCTGATCAAAGAAACCTCAACAAGAGAAGCAAAAAACATTCCTTCTTCCTGGAAAGCTGTAGAAAGACAGCCACTGTCCTGGGGAACGACATGGTCCTGGTAAGTGCTATTTGAAAGACACCCACATTTCAGTGGTTATTGCTCTGCCTGGGAAAGTCCCTCCAACCTCTACATCCAGGGAGATCTGAGGGGCTGTCTCTGCTCCTGGCCCAGGTGAACCACACTGAAATGCACCTGTCCTCTGAGGAAGGGGGACTTGAGGGTTTCATTCAGTAGCCAGGGAGGAGGCTGGCCCTCCTCCTTTCTCCCACATACAATAAGCTGTGACCATACACAAGTTCTTAATTCAAGGAGGAAAGTGAGATTCTGTGTCTCATTTACATGAGCATAAGAAGTGAAAGAACCACACCACAACACCCAGGCTGTGACAGAAACAGGATATAACGTAAGAGTCAAATCTACCATTTACTATTAAAGAAATAATATCACTCCTCCCCAATGGGTTAACAGTGGCTGGCATGGAGATGTCAGGGAGTTGGAGGGGGTGGGGCCCTCCCTCTGGGGCTTTAGGGGAAACCAGGGAAAGTCTTAGGATGTCCTCGTTCACTCAGGGTGGGAAGAGCTGGCCCGGTGCACCCCGAGGGTCCCAGTGTCCCTGCTGGTCAGGAGGAGCTGCACTTGTGGTCTCCAGAGTGTGACGGCTCATCACCAAGGGCGTGGTGGCTGAAGAGAAGAAACAGACTATTTTGGGGAACCTTCCTGAGATTCATGGCACACCTCCCTGCCCCACTGCACTCTGATCCAAACCCTGTACCGAGTGCTCAGTCCATCAACAGCACCCTGTTTGTCCCTGATGCAGGAGGCATCATTTAGCATCACCCATTTCAGAGGATGCAACTGAATCCCAGAGAGGAGAGGGGAGCGGCCTGTCCCAGGCCTGCTCAGCAGTGGAGCTGGGATCCAGTCTCATGCTTAGCCCGAAGCTGTACTGAGCCCCTGGATTCAGTCGCTCCTGGTCCCAACACTCACTCGGCCCTGAACTGGAGGATGTCCGGTTCCTCTTTCTCCTGAAGAGCCGCATTTTGCTCGCCTTCTGGTATGCGGGCTCCAGCCGGCAGGAGACCCAGTAGCTACAGGACAGAGTGGACCTGTGAGCTACCAGGAGCCACACCTCAGGTGCCCCTCCCAGAGCCTGCCAGCAGCTGAGTCCTGGTGCCCCATGGGTCACCACGCTACGAGTTCTGAGGCTGATCAGCGAGCCAGGCCACAGGCTCTGGAGCTGGCCATCAGAGAGAGTCTGCCCTGCCCTCACCCAAGTCCTGTCCCCCTCACCTCTCATGGACACTGATGGGCTCCATGGCCTGGAACCAGGCCCCAAATCGCTCGTCGGGCTCCAGGTGATATGCATTTGCAGCCTGCTGGAGCAGCTGGATCCTCCGGATGAGTGTGAATTTCTGGGAGGAAGGACAGGATGCAGACAGGGCTTGGGTGGGGAACGCTGCCAGGGACTTGTGTGGAGTGAGGATCTGGTCTGGGGTCTGTGCTCACTCGGGAACCCTCCTTCCTTCCCACTCCATTCAGGACTTGCCTGTCCTCACAGTTGGCTTGAATTAGTTCCTCATCCAGGAAGGTGTCCTTGATGCCAAGCCCTCCCACACCCGCCAAAGTGATGGGATGCCCAGCTTTGTGGATCTGACTCTCCCAATAAATGTAAGACCCAAGGGATGAGGCCAGAGAAAGTCTTGCCAGGCAAGGTCTCTGATTTCTACATCCCGATCCTCCCCATAGCTGCTCACGTCACACCATTTCTGAAAGTTGACCCAATTTCCCTGGAAGGGAGACAGCCAATGTCCATCAGAAACAGCCCCCTAAGCCCAGAACCAACCCCCATCCCACCCCTTGTCAGGCTGCAGGAATGTGAGGGCCCAGCAGAGGGCAGACCTTCCACAAAGAGAACTTGACACTGGGCCAGGCTCTGGGCTCCAGAGCAGGAGGGACAGGGGAGCTGAGGCCAGAGACCTTATGTAGCACACCCTCTCTGATGACAGACGGGGAGACTGAGGCCTCAGGGAGGAAGGGACAGCTGGAACACAGAAGTGCTTCCTCACTTGCAGGGGCTGATGGCACTCCCCCAGGAGCACAGCCCGAGGGGGAGGCTGAATCCATCTCAGACACAGCCTCCTGCAGCTCTGCAGGCAGGCAGCTATGAGCTTCACCAGCCCAGGTAGACTGGTGGGGGGCTTATGCGGAGCGTCTATTCACGCATTGCTAAGATGGGCCTGACTCCCCAACTCCCAGGGGTGGTCATGGGGCTCCCATGAGAGGAGGTTTGACAGGTACTGAGAGCTCAGGTCCCAGTGCAGGGCTCTCGCCTCCCAAACCTCAGGATCCTGCTCCCTGGCCCTACCTCCAGGCTCACTCACTTCCAGATCATCCTCCATCCCAATGTCCAGCAGCTTCAGGTGATAGAGGAACATGCCCAGGAAGGGGACGACACTCTGTGAAATCAGGGTGGGAGTGATGAGATGAGTCCCACCTCTCAGGTGCCCCCATGGACCCTCCCCCAAATCCCTTCACCTCAGCCTCCTGCCCACCACAGACTCCCACAGAGAACAGCCTAGGACTCTCAGCGGCCTCCCCCCAGTTACCCCCTCCAGGACCACCCAACTTCCCCAGTCACCTCCCAGGGGCGGCTTTTGGCAAATCCCAGGGTATGTGGTCCCTGCCCCTCCCCTCCCTAACACATCCTGGGCCCAGCCCTTCCAGGCCTCCTCCTGGTCACTTCCAGGGCAGGCATTTCAAGCTCTTGGGCTCCAGGAGCTGGGCTGGAGGAGGAGGGACCCCTCTCTTAGGGAGGCCTCCAGCCGTGAGGAGAGTGACCCCTCCTCTGACACCTGGACCCTCCCCCTCAGGCCACCTCACCTGCTGCTGCTGCCTCTCCTGGGCTCCCTGCGGGTCCATCTTATGGGTGGCCCTCACAGATGACACGTCCTGCAGGGTCAAGGACAGGCTCAGGGAGGCCATGTTCCCTTCCCCGTGTCTCCCAGGGCCCTGATCTTGGACCCTGGCCATCTGGTGTCTATGGCTGCTCCCATTCCAGGGTGCCCTGATGCTAGATCACTCCCAGCTCCAACACTCCCTCCTCTGTGCCCTCAGGCCTGCCCCGGCCCCTAAGCCTCTCTCCTCATCAGGAAAGTGTGAGGAGGACTCCCCATGCCTCCCAGGGTCCCCTGAGGACTCAGTGTCATCTGACGGTCACCAGTGCTGTTCCCTCCCCCCTCGAGGAGGAGGAGCACAAAGCTGCTGCACATTCCTCTCCCCCTTGTACCTCATCACCCCTGTGAGGCCTGCACCACAGATCATCTCCCTCCATTTCCCAGATGAAGAGACCGAGGCCCACAGAGGGGCAGTGAATTGCTAAGGGGCCCACAGAGGAAACCGCTCTCCCTCGCAGCCAGAAGCCCTGGCCCCTAGTCTTCACTCCGCCTCCAGACACACCTCTGACCAATGTCCTGTCCTCTGGACTCTCGGGGTGTGTTGAGGCCCTCAGTCAACCTGAGCCATGGATGGAGAGGCACAAGGTGTCTCTGGGTCCCATGCAGGTGGCTTCTGTGTTTTCTAGCCCCCTGGGATTCTCTGACACCAGGGTGGACCTGAAGCCATGCCAAAGTGCTCAGCTCCCTAGGATCCCCTCAGGATGGTCCCTGCACAGAACTCCTCCTTTATTCACTCAAGAAGGGGACCCCCGTGTGCCACATCTGAGTGACAGTGTAGGGGGTGACCACGGCACTGTGTAATGGTGACATTTGCATCCTTTTCCACTTGGAGACTTCTAATGTCCCTTCTCCTTTCTCAGCTCTCATGTTTGAAGTCTTTGGTCTGAGCCTTTGCACAATCCTTAGGCCCCTCCTGCCAGGGCCTCGATTGAGGCCATTAAGAATCTGTCAGGAAGGTCCATTAAGAATCTGTAGTTTCCCTGATAATTCTCTTTGCCATCTGGGGCGTATCTTTGTCGACAAGGCATTGGGGGAGACTCACTGGTTTGTCAGCAGTGACCACTATCGGGCTAGAGTGCACAGTCCCAGAGAGCACACAGTTCTGTCCCAGATCCACCATTTGGCCCAAGGCTGGGCAGCCCCTGTGTCCACAAGGCCTGTGTGACCTCACAGTGCCCATCCCTGGGACTGGCAGAATGCCCTCCCCTGTGAGGTGCAGTGAAGACAGAAGGAGCAGCAGGGGCCTGGCTTCCTGAGGACAGACTGGGCTGCTTTAGGAAGCAAGGAACCCCCAACCACTCCATCCACCCGCCAGCCTGGAGGATGATGAGGGCCAGCTGATGGGTCTGCATGGAAGCCAGACACCTGCTCAATCTGCCAGCTCCTCACCTCTTGGAACAGTCCAGGCGACACCACTGTATCCCGTGACCAAGGCCTCCTGCCCCAAACAGTCCCCACCTGCCCCTGCAGCTCACACCCCCGCTTCCTGTCCAGCTGGACA